>NC_090808.1:61046906-61347219 GCF_036512215.1 Solanum lycopersicum
ACACAATGCAAATGACAGTATTTCCAAGTACAAGGCTCGTTTGGTTGCTAAAGGCTTGATTACTCCAAGACATTCAGTCCTGTTATTCGACAGGAAACCATTCGCCTGGTACTGTCACTCGCCGTGCGCAACAATTGGCTCATCAATCAGTTGGATGTTTCCAATGCTTTTCTTCATGGCATGCTTGATGAAACTATCTACATGACGCAACCACCGGGCTATGTTGATCCCCGCTTCCCTCAACATGTTTGCAACTCCAGAAGTCTCTGTATGGGCTCAAGCAAGCCCCCCGTGCTTGGTACACACGTCTAAAAACATTCCTCCAGGGACTCGGCTTCACGTGTTGCGTATACGACACGAGTCTGTTTACTCGACATTCAGCACAGGGTAAAGTCATTCATCTTGTCTATGTAGATGATATCATTATTACAGGCTCTACTGCAGCTCTCATTCAGGATGTCACTCGAGCTATGCATACTACCTTCAAAATGAAGGACCTTGGCCCGTTACATTATTTTTTGGGAATGGAGGTTTCTCGGACAGGCAGCGACTTATTTCTTTATCAGTCAAAATATGCTCGAGATCTGTTGCAGAAAGCTGGACTGGAAAAATGCACCAGTCAACCAACACCTATGGCAGTCTCTTCGTCTACGAATGGAGCCGACACCCTCTTTGCCGATATCACCCACTTCCGCAGCCTCATTGGGGCTCTACAGTATCTGGCCATTACCCGTCCTGACATCCAGTTTGCTGTCAACCGAGTTGCTCAGCGCATGCATCGACCAAGTGAACATGATTACCATTGTTTAAAACGCATTCTCAGGTACATTTTTGGCACTCTTGGTCGTGGTTTACTCATTCGACCCGGGGACTTGGAGCTTCGGGGTTTCTCAGATTCAGATTGGGCGAATGATAAAAATGTCAGAAAATCTACATCGGGGTTTCTCATTTTTTGGGGGCCGAACCTGATCTCTTGGTGTACAAAAAAACAACCCAAGGTCTCTCGGTCCTCGACTGAAGCTGAATACCGCGCCCTTGCTCTTCTTGCTGCTGAGACCATGTGGGTCACATATATTCTTCGCGAACTCCGCGCCACTCACACTATTCCTGCTCTCTATTGTGACAACAAATCAACCATCTGTGTGGCCAAGAATTCCGTCCTACACACCAGAATGAAGCATGTTGATACCGATTGTCTCTTTGTTCGCGATGAAGTTCAGGCCGGCACCATGACTGTGCAGTATGTACCCACTGAAGAACAACCGGCTGATATTCTCACCAAGCCTCTCCCGAGCCGACAGCACGATTACCTCAGTTCTAAGCTTCCGTTCGCTTCCGCTCAGTCAGCTTGAGGGGGGATAATAACAGATAGTATTAAATAAATAGTATTAAATAATATTAGTATTTACTGTGTACTAATTCAAGTCCTATTATGATTAGTACTCCTTAATCCTAGTCCTATTAGGATTAGTACTCCTTCCTATATCTCCTATATATATCTCCCATGTATTCCCTTATTAGGTTAACACTTCAATACACTCAATATTCCTTCACCTTACAATCCAATTCTGTGCAGAGTTGATTTGACATGTCTCTTGTGGATGGGCCTTTACCATTGGAAAACCTATTTTCAAAGTACTTACCTATGACTTTTGTCGTGGCGTGGGGATTATGGCTTGTAAGATGCTCTGAACCACACGTATGGTACTTTTCATATATTTTAATGGAAAACCTGTCACCACTTGTAAATTCCACAGACCTCACCCACCAATTGTAATTCGGATATGACATTTAAAGGAAAACACATTAGAGAATTGATCACTTTTTTCAGTCTAAGATCTTTTTTCAAGCAAGCAATTTCCAATGAATTTGCCAGTTCTTGCTTGTTCTTGAATGTCATTCCGTTGTAAAATCTTGTTTCATCATCTCTAACATTATTCACACGTGAAGTTTGAGAAGCACATGGATTGTTGCTGCCAACTATAGGTGTGGGAAGAAACTTGCTCTCAAGGTCTGACCCTTTAGCTTGAGCTTCACCTTCACATTCACCTATTTCAATTTCATCATTAGGATTATTCATGTCCGCAGGATGAAATTCATCATTAAACATATCTTATTGGCCTTGGTCTACATTATGATCCTCCTCGATAGGAGTTTCTTCCACGTAGACTCTAAATATTGGCGGTTTCTCTATTCCTTCCAAATAAACACTCAAACTAGATTGATCAGTTATTTTAAAAGGTAAAACCTTCTCATTATGAAAAAAATGGGGAATGTAACTCATGACAAGATCTTGAGGTTTACAATTGTATCCAAACTTTTGCACGACTAAATTCAAGAACTCATCATACAAAATGTTTCTTTCGACATACATACCTACTTAACCGGCTCCTCGTTTTTTACTATCCTCCCAACGCCATATGAATCGATTTTTCTTCTCGATCCATTCACCACGACAATCAATCCCTACAAATAATGGCATTGCACCTGAAGAAAATAATTAAAAAAACAATTACTAATCATGAATAATAAGCATATGTAGCAACATATGACTATTTTGTGGCGATATTTGAGTCATGCGTTGCTACATATGAATGTTCTGTTGTGAAAAATAAATCACATGTTGCTACATTTTTTAGTTATTACTATTCTGTTGCGAGTTGTAAGTCATATGTTGCTATATATGACTGTTCTGTTGTGAAAAATAAATCACATGTTGCTACATTTTTTAGTTATATCATATGTAGCAACATATGACTATTCTGTTGCGAGATGTAAGTCATATTTTGCTACATATGAATGTTCTGTTGTGAAAATAAATCACATGTTGTTACATATGACTATTCTGTTGCGAGATGTAAGTCATATGTTGCTACATATGACTATTCTGTTGTGAAAATAAATCACATGTTGCTACATATGACTATAATATGTTCTAATAGTCAACTGTTGCAACATATATAACAATATGTTGGAAACATGAATGCAAATTATAGAAAAAATTGCAGGTACCCAGATCATATGATAATAAATTGATTTTAAATAACTATTAATTGTACTTACCAGGAACAATGGTGTATAACGCTTATGCAGTAATTTCAAAACAAAACAAAATTTGGTCCACCAGTTACATATTAGGTAAAAAACTGATTCAAGAAGAAGAAAGCACAAGCACTACCAGCGAAGACCCGCAATGTACGAAAATAAGAAGAAGAAGAAGAAGATAAAGATGAAGAGAGCAGGAAGAAAGGAAAGCAAGCAAGCAAACGAGAGCAGAAGAAGAAGAAGAGGACGAATATGACGGCTGGAGGCGGGGGAAAAAGCTTTATTTCCTCTTTTGGCTCGATTTTTTCCCATCAAAATTGGTTATATTAGGTTTTGTATAGTCAAATTACCAATTTACTCTTCATTTAATTCCCACCAAAAGTTGGTTAAATTAGGTATTGTGAAATTACCCTTTTACCCTTCATTTAATTCAGTGGACCAAACTGTCAACTTATAAACTTGAGGGCAACTCCACAATCCTTAATCATTAATCACATAATTGTCACCTACACCCAATACTTAAGACTTATATTACTACCCATTTATTTTGAAACCTTAATGTCACCTTTTTTAAAAAATCCCAGAAGAGAAAATTAAGAAGGAAGAGAGAAGGAAAAATTACCGACCTACCATTTTGAATGTCAAATTTTTTTCATGCTTATTATAAATTGTATTTGTAAGGGATAATTATATACAACGATAAATTAACATTATAAAATAAATATAGTAGCTATCGATTAATTTATTTGTGTTCAATAACAAATTATTTGTCAATTCCTCTCTCCCTCATATTCTTGTTCGCCACTCTCCCTCTCTCGCTTTATACAATAGAATTTTATAAATTGTATTTTTAATTTTATAAAGTGAGAGAAAATTGTATGTACACATGCAAATATATATATCTCCGTGTTATACACTTATAATTATACAATAAAAGTACTTCCTTGTTCAAGTCTCTTTTGTCTTTCTCCCTTTCTCGTTTTGTTCAAATTCAAATTGTATATAATCATCATATACACTTATAATTATACAATTCGTTTTATATACTTCGTTTTATACACTTAGTTTTATACAATTCGTTTCAATTGTATATGTATAGCAAATTATACATATAAGTCCAACATACAAAACATATAAAATACTTTTATATCTCAATACTTCGATAAAGGTTGAAAATCTTTGAAATGATTTCTAAAGTTTCTTAGAAAAAAATAGAGGATTTTGATTTTAAAAAAGACAAGGTTTAGGTTAATTGAAGATATGAAATAATAAAAGAAATCTTTAAAGAGAAATGATAGAATTTAGGTAAAAGTATTTAAAGGGTGAAAACTGAAAAATGGATAATGAAATTTATTTTTTTTAGTCAAAAAGTGAGTCTAATTTGAAAAATAAAAGAGGATAAATAAATTATATTATGATACTCTTTATTTGTTAAAATATTATTATGATATTTTAAATAAATATTTAAAATATTGTTATTTTGACTAAATATGTCAAGTATTATGATTTAATTGCTAATTTTTTTTTCAAAAAATAATACACTAGAATTAAACAAGTGGATCACGAGAGTGGGTTCCACTTAGCACATTGAATTGCCTCGTCATATACAATGTGATACACCCCCATGCCTTGCCACATTGCCCCACTTAAGAAGCTTCCTTTCATGTCAACAATTTATAACTCACTCTTCGACTTACTTGTTGCCTTTATTATACTAAATTACTAATGAAACATTACGAAGACAAATGTATAATATATCATTTAAGGAATTATGATTCTTAGCTATAGTTAGAATTTTATAGCAAATTTTTACCTCCTTTGTCCCTCGTCTCTCTGTACTCTCTCGCTCTCCTCTCTTCCCCCTTTCTCGCCTCTTCCCCTCTTTCTTTTTAATACAAATAATAATCGTCAATATACAAATATAAATGGTAACAATTAGTGGTTCAAATATAAATAAGAATAATCACCATAAAAAATGATTTACATTATGACATGAATTGAGCTATTACATCGTTGTAGTACGAACATGAAATTGAACTGCATTACTCTATTTTTTTGAAACACACAGATTCATGTACAATGAATTCAGTTCAACGAATGATAATTATTTTAACTCAAATCGTAAATTACTAAACCACATCAGCAACTTCTACTATAATTTTTTCTCTTGAAGTATTTAAGTTCATAACATAAATCTTATAAACAATTTTTTTTATTTCTTAAAAAAAGAGATATTTCATTTGCACCTAATAACTGATTCAAAGCACCTTAATGTTTATGAATTATGAGTAAGAGTTACTGTTAATTAAATTGAAAACTCTATATAACACTTAAAATCATACAAAGTACTAAAAATTTAAATACAACATAAATACATGGTGTGTATAAATAAAATAAAATAAAATAAATGTTTTCCTTGCACTATGAATTGGCTAACATGCGCCATGAGTGCAATTAATCTCTAAACTACCTTCGTCTTTTTTTAACTCCGCCGTCACGCATATGAAACACAAAACGAGTATTAATCAGCCCACTCCTTTCGACCATTGAGTGTCTGTACGAATATAATATATGTTAATTTATTATCTCACTTTATACGAAAAAAAAAGTTTTTGAAGAGTTGATTATTGTGATAATATGTATTACTTTTTCATGTCATAATTTATTCGGCGTAAAAATAATTTTTTATGTCTTTTAATTTTTTAACTTATTAGTGATTGTGTTTAGCGTATATTTTATGTTATTTAAAAATAAAATACGTACTAAATTTTGAGGATCAATCAAATGTTTATACGTTTGTTAAAGATTATAAGTTGTTAATTATTGTGATTTATAATATTTTTTAGGTAAATTTCAAATAATATATATGTTACTTTTTTTGCTTTAATTTATATGACACTTGTATAATTTTGATAATCATTCAAAAAAAATTTATGTTTGTAAAATATTTAAGTTGTTAATTATTATGACATATAATACATTTTACGCATTTTTATAATATATAACTGAAAATATAAGAATTTCAAATATTTTAAATTTGTAATCTTTTTAACTTATAATATTTTTTTAGGTAACTTTTAAATATTTTAAAACTGCTCTCGAATAGAAGTAGACATATCAACGAAAAAGGTGTCTACTTTCAACAATTAAAGCAGACACATTAACAAAGAATTATCTAGTTCCAGTGACTAAAACAGACATTTTAACCTCAAACATTTATTAACAAGAGAAAAATATAATCCTTTCGTTTTAATTTATGAAACATTAAAATATTATACATTAATTTCATATATAAATTAAAATAGGAGCGAGATGAATTAACAATAGCAAATTCAATGATTAGAGTTAATATTAAAGTATTGGGTTTTGTTCATGAGCTATTTCTCCTCACCCCTACCCACCCACCAACCGAAAACACCGTCGATTTCGACTCTACATAGCAATAAGAGATCATTCAACAACTTCACTTTAACCCTCAAAATCTAAATCCAAACCAAAATTTCATCCAAATCTCATCAGATTCAACACTCGCAAATCTGCTGTCTATCGTTTTCTGGGTTTAATGCAGATGATAAAAGTGAGTGATGAATGAACGTAAAACTCCATGTGTGTATGAAGCTGTTTCTAGCATGCACCGCTTCACTACGTGTTATTGAGCTGATAATAGAGAGGTGGATAATATATTATGACGAATCAATTGGTGAAGGTGAAGAGAGATGTGATTGCGGCATGCATGACATGCCCTCTTTGTCATAATCTCTTCAGAGATGCAACTACCATTTCCGAATGTCTTCATACGTGTGAGTTCCTTGTCAATGTTACCTGTTTGAATTTTCAATTGGTTTCGATTTTTCCGATTGAACTGTTTCCAGTTGGTTTTACGATCTGGGTTTTGCTCTGTTTGCATTATCTTAGCTGGAGAGAGTCGTTTGCCCATCTGGGTGTTTCGTCTTTGCTCATTGTAACGAAATTGTAATAGAACATGGGAATATTTTGGGTTTTTTCAGCTAATGGGATCCATTCCATTTGGACAATTGGTGATATATATGGATGGTTTCGTTTCAGTAATATTTGTTTATTGATGTAGATTGACTTGATTTATTTGTATCCTATGATTCTTTTTTGGGTTTTCTGTTGCGGCAATTTGATCTCATTGACAAATTGGAGCACAGCATAGGTGGTAATTTGTGGTTGTTGCTTTATGCCTGTGTGTTTGTAATGAGATATTTCTTTGTTCCTAAGTATTCCTTTAGAAACTTACACTGGTGTATATTGTGTGAAGCATCTTGTTGGATGCATGCCTTGAACTTTGCGTACTTTCTTCTTGTTCCTCTTATATAAAAGCTTACTTTTTTTTGCATTTTGGTTTGGGTACTATCAAAGCTAGTAACTGCTTCTGTGAAAAAGATGATTACTATTGTGACACTGTACCTTCTGGAACTTTACTCAGTTTGCAGGAAATGCATCTACAAGAAGCTGTCCGATGAAGAAACGGAACACTGTCCAATTTGCAATATTGACTTAGGCTGTGTTCCTTTAGAGAAACTGAGGTCATATTATCTTCTAGCTCTTGTTCTTTTCTTTCTTCCGTAAATGCAAAAGGTTGCTTAAGTACTCCGTTGACATATAAGTTTCTGTATGTTTATTTAGCCATAGGTTATATGTCTGGCTATACATGTTGCCTTCATACTTACTCGCTGACTCAAGATTGTTCCATGTTTAATTTGAGAACGATGTGACATTTCCACCACAGTTGGGGACTTCTTCCCTCCACCTCATTCACCTTTCTTCTTTATGCACTCCATCTTCAAGAGACAGGCATGCCAGCTTTTTGTTGACATTTAGTTTTTTCCTGGGCTGTCTTTTATAAGTTTTGTTGTTCTTGGATATAGACAATCAGGTTTTCTCTTATTTTCATAGTGCTATATGGGGTAGTTTGCTTCTAATGTGTCACAATGAATGGCTAAAGACTTAGAGTAACTCTAGTACATGTTTAATCAATCATCAATTATGTTATATCTGAAACTAGCTGGGATCTGCAATATGAATGCTCTATATCCGTTCAGATCTATTCAAGCAAGTTTCACTCCAATACTACATAATCCGCCTCTTAAGGCAAATCAGGAGTTCCGTAAAAGTATAAGTTCTCTAAATTTGACAGCTGTCTCCACACTGAATGCAAGTCTCTTATCAGACTAAAAATTTAGTCTTTTGGTGGATACATGACATAATGTTAGCTGCGACTAAGCCTGAATCCCAGCTAGTCATGTCATCTATGGATCCTTTGTTTTCACTGTGCTTTGCACTTACTAAGTTC
Organism: Solanum lycopersicum; assembly: GCF_036512215.1. NCBI lineage: Eukaryota > Viridiplantae > Streptophyta > Magnoliopsida > Solanales > Solanaceae > Solanum > Solanum lycopersicum. The sequence continues at coordinate 61,055,269 of NC_090808.1, forward strand.
ATATTGATCACGAGGTCTTCGAGTCACTCCCTCGATAGGTTTAGGTTTGCCTCACTCCTTTTAGTACTTTTAATCATCATAGTGATGCAACTACACATTAGTGTATTTACTTAGTGACATAGTTAAACCATTTCAGATGAACTTCTCATATTTTTTCATATGTGCTACTTGTTGCACTCCTTACACTTGTCGGATGCACTTCTCTTTTGGATATGTTAGGTCCTTCAGGCAAAATATTCAACCCATATAACAATGTTGATCCCACAACTGGTTAATTTGCCTCTTGATCAATCTACGGACTTGGATCAGTATTTACAATTAATTCTGATTTCTGGGTACTGTTTGGAGGTTCTGCAGTCTGGGAAGTAAGACAAAAAAGTAACTAGAAGAGATTGATTTTCGAAATATAGGGAGGAAAACTTGTAAAATATGCCAAATTAGCTTCCTCTTATGCATATTATATTTATTTCTGCAGTTGAGTGGAAGATGAAAATTCCTGAGAATAGCATTTATTTTTTAAATTATTTTACAACAGGCCAGATCATAATCTGCAAGATGTGAGAGCAAAGGTATTCCCTTATAAGAGGCGAAAGGTGAATGCACCTGAAATTGTGACTTCAGTAGCGTTGCCAGTGAGGAGAAAGGAGAGATCACTCTCGTCACTTGTGGTCAGCACTCCAAGAGTATCTTCACAAACTGGAATAACAGGAAGAAGAACAAAATCGGTGGCAAGAAAAGCATTATGTGGTTCCAACTTTTCAATTGAGAAATCTCTCAAGAATGAAGATGGTTCTGGAGAAGATCAGCTGGATAGCTCTAGCTCACTTGAGACTTTGAACAAGTTCACTCAGAACATGAGGCTGGTAAGTCATGTTCTTCAGATGTTAGGTGCAGTGCCTAAATTTGGACTTTATTAGATCTTATTTTTGCAACGTTTTGCATAGAACTGTGGTAATATTGTTACAGTCGATCATGTCAATTTTTTTTAATTTCTCTTTTTGCAGAATTCTTCCAGTGCTGAGCCTTCTAGTCACCCTACACCTGATAAAGAAACTGAAAATGGCAGTCAACAGTGGGAAGGCAAAGTTGATTTGTGGAAACCTTTAAATTGTTTGGTGGAAGCAGCAAACAGGAGCAAATCTTCGAGGTTTACCTCAGACGGTTCTACCGCTAAGTCAGAAGGTCGGCATTCCCATGACCGTGAGGGTCATGTCCGTAAAACTAAAGTCAAAGAACATGGACAGAAATCAAAGATCAAGGATGACAATAATAGTGATCCTGCTCCTCCAGAATTTGACAAACCTAAAAAGTCGCGTAGAATTCGCCAAAAGAAGGCATCATTTTATGGGGAGTTTGATATTTCACCGCAAACTTTTCTGGATGCAACCACTGCCAGATGTGAAAAGAGAATCTATCCAATATGGTTTTCGTTGGTGGCCTCGGAAGACCAGTGAGAATCTGATTTATCTTATAGAATTTTTCTGTTTTACTTTTTTCAGAAACAAGATTGAATTTCCCTTGTTTTAATTCTCCTTATGAATTTTCAGGGAGGGAGATGCACCCTTGCCACAGATTTCTGCAAGTTACTTGAGAATAAAGTAAGTTCATTTTATTGAGTAAACCAATTTTTTTCTGATGACGCTCTTAGTATGCCTGTTAGTTCTTATAATTCATAAAGGTTGCCCCAACAATATTTTAGCTGCATGCATTTTGGTTCTTACAACCTTTTAAATCTTTTTCTTCCCCTTTCTGAGGTACAATTCTGCAACTCGTCTATTTTTTGGTGGCTCTGGGGAAGTCACAGTCACGTTGCATAAAGACAGAGAATATAAGCTAATAATGGTAACTTCTTAATGCTGCTTCAGAATCACTTCAACTGACTTTTAAAGTAGGATATGCTCTAGATGAGAGTACAGTCAATCTGCTGTGGCGACAAGCCTGGCAGTTGATTTCAATTATCTTTATTTTGTGCATCTGATCAGTAAGTCACATATCATTTAGGGGGCAGCCAGCAATGATCAGGAAAGATATTATCTAAATTGAAGTTGCTAATTTGACTATGGACTTGTGCATGACTTTCTTTATTCTAACATAAAATGTTAATTTAGCGGGTTATATAATCAAATAGGTCGCTCTCCATTTCACTCTATATTTTCTAGTGAAATTTTGATCTAATTATCTATAAGAGTAAAACCTTGTCGTAGATGTACATTCCTTTAATGTTGCACGTACCTGTCAACCACTGTGTACTTAGTAAGTTTGGTATTCATGTGATTGACCTATATCAAAATACATGTCATGCCTTTTGCTTGGCCATGTAAAATTTTCCCCTCCAGAATGAAACTAATTATTAAAGGTTCATGGTTCTATGCTTACACCTTTCAGCTTTTAACAAAATCAAAGATATTCTGTACCCACCATCCACTAAACTTGTTGAAGTGTGAAACCATCTCATCTAAAAGCTTAAGCTATTAGAGAGAGCACACTTTTATTATTTAATTGTATTCTCAGCACGCCCCCTCATGTGCCGGCCTGATTCTTTTTATGGGCCAAACATGTGGAAATTCTTTTTGATATGGATGGCGGTGAGATTCAATCACAGGACCTCAGTCTGCTCTTCTGCCTGCTCTGATACCATGTGTTCAAGTATGAGACCATCTCATCCAACAGCTTAGTGCACACTTTTATTATTTGATTGTATTCTCAACACAACCCATGGTTAATCTATCACCTCACTTTAGACCCATTTTTCAGAAAAGAACCCCATATTGATGACCATTAAATCTGTTGTTGTTAGCTTCATAATAGGTGGCTAATAGCCTGCTCCTCTACGGATTCTCCACTCAAATTCCAAACTTGGTTCATACGATGACTCGAACTCTTAACATGCGCCTACCACTCATACCCATTTCATGATAGCCATCGGGCATGCAACTTTTCTTCTCAATATCCAATTTACTTGAAGAGATTTAATAGATTTCCAGAAAGAATGAGGAATTTGGTCTTGCTTTTGTTATTTTATTCTAAAAATCAAAAACAATATCTGCCAGAGCTCTCACATCTCTTTTCTTCTTAGTTATTTTGGTTAATGTTTTTCTATGTGGTTGATGCCTTCTGTTTGGTATTTATGTCCTTGATTTTTTCCTTCTTCATTTGATCTTTTGTTTTATTTGATAAGGCTTTGTAGTTGTCTTTCTAGAACTGTTTGATATTCTGGGTAGATTTTTTTAATTTTCTTGCTCAAGGCAAAATGCATTTTTTCGGGTATCATAAATCAAGTCCAAGGACAGTTCTGCCAAGCAAGTTCTGTAGGTTCTGTTTAGCTCTGCCTATTAATCTATATTCGTTTGTTGAAGCTTTACTGCAGTGCTGCTTTTCCATTATTTGGCAGTTCCCACTGCATCATCTGGTGAACTTCAGTTGGGTGCTGTTTGGGCCCTTATACTTAACCTGAGAAACCCATGTGGGCAGAGAGGAACCGGAAATGGTATTCACATAGATGACCCTTGCGCCTAAATGACTGAATGCAATCATAAGTGCAAAGAGTTTCATGTACTAACTAGTTTACCTATGCTATTGTATATCAAAAGGACTCATGAGAGCAACTGGCTTAAATTAGGTATTTACATATGGAACAACCAAATGAGGGACATGAGGTGTCTTATAAGAACAGTCAACAGTATTTAGTGGACTCTCACAAAGTCTTTTGCATTTGGACTTGGAGTAGCCATAGATCCTCCAAGGGGTTGGAGTACAGGCATTGCTTGTTCCTTTTATCTATTTTAGTCAACAGGATGCTTACTTTCTGACGTAGTTATAATTTGGTTTTCTTTCTCTGGAGGAAGTGAAATTTGGAGCATAACAAATAGGTGCTGACCACGGAGATAATGTACCTGATGGATTACTAGGAAAAAACTGCTGACCAATGCATTGTGGATTTGTTCTCTCCCTTCAGGACATGGCCAATGGGAATTATTTTGATAGGCCAAGTATCCTGTAGGAATTGTAGCAACTTATGAGTGCTGTCTTGTAATGTTAGTGTAAACCATAAGCTAGTTACTTGGTTCACAACGATAATGTTGCTTCACCTTGGGTAGTATATAGCTAGTGCTAGCAAAATGGACCCATATTTCAATAACCCACCCATAGCTAAGTGGGTTGGGTCAGTATTAATTAAAATGGATAAAATTTGGGTTCACGCCATTTTTGAACTGTATAAAATGGGTCGCTCACAAGTTATTTACGGGTCAGATATGGGTTAACTATGTTGGTATAGCTTTCTGGTAAATCACTCATGGTACAGACTTTGTCCTTCACGTCACTCACATTTTTTAAAAATCTTTGCTCAGTCGATGCTTTTCAAATAATCTGACTTTGCTCTAATTTAGAAGAGGTATTCTCCATTGTCAGCTCTCTGAGCATCTCAGACACGTGGCCACCAGAAGAAGCAACTTCTCGTAGCCTTTATACTCTTGCAGTCGAATCCAGACCGAATTTTTCTTATCTGATCTAAGAACAATTCTGAATAAATGATTTAAATTGATTTTGGTGTAACAACGTTAGAAATCATAATTTGAACTGTGAATATATTAAACCGTTCATTGGAAGAGTTAAGTGTCAAGTTTGAAAGAAGTATGAAGTAATACTTTCCAAAATGTTTAAGATGTACCTTATTGCTTTAACTAAATTTAAATTTTAAAAGACTCCTCTTTCAATTAAACTGCTTATTATTGTAGTATATCGTGTGCTGTGACGAATAATGAATATGCAATTGGTGAGATTTGGGTCTCTACCTAGTCTGATATTGTAGTATATCAACAATAACATAAGCAATTTTCAACACTCTTCTACTTCAGTTGTTGCAATCTAAAAAAGTGGCTCTTCCTCAATTTCTGCTTTGGCGGTTGGTGCTGAGTTTTTTGACTGCTTTTGAACTTGCATACTTCGTTAACAAGACTGTTTCTTCTTCTTCTTTTTTGTTTTTGGATTTGTGCATATAAAGCACCTTGATTTCCTTGTCTTATCTGAAAGCTTTTCTGAATGTGCTTTAATTTGGACCATGATAGGGATCTACAAGGAGTGTTTTTAAGGATTGTTCTTTCATGCATCATTCCGTAAATCATAGGTTTCAAGATATAATATCATCTTCATTAAATTAATTGGTTAGTTTTCAAGGAGAGACTGCTACTTGACATGTTTGAAAAGTACAGGTTTAAAGTTGGTATTGGTTAGAATGAACTCACCGATCCCTATGACTAATGAGGCTTTGATACCATTATGGGGTTTTTAAAAATGGTGGAGCAAAAAGAAAATTCTAAATGATTGAAATTGTCTTTGTTTTATTTTAATTAAACCACATAGGGCTTTTAATCAGGAAATCTGCAGGATAAAATTCAAAAACCTATTTTATCTCAACCTAACTAAATTTAAAGTTAAACAAAGACTCCTAAACTACCTATTATTCTACTAGTAAATCAGCAGCAACACAAAGAGTTTTCAACAATATAACCATATCTTAACCCATATACAAAATGGGTCAAACCTAGGGCAGGGCATAAAATACCGAAAATCGAATTACTGAACCTAACCAAAATTTTTGGTGATTTAGTATTTGGTATTTTGGCATTTTGGTATGGTATTTGGGAGTATAATTTTAGTATTATGGTATTTGGAATTGGTATGAGACATTAGAACCATTTGGTATTCAGTATTTCATGAATACCGAATTATATACTAATGAAAGCCATATATAACTAGGTTCATACTCATCAGTACGTGTCCAAAGAGAAGACTAGACATAAACAACCCAAATACATATATCTTTTAGTTGTTTCAATTTACTTTTTTTGATGTTTTCGTACTTGTTGATCTTCTATTATATTATGCCTCCACATAGAAAAATAGAAATAATTGGAGCAATAATACACTGGGCTACAACTTTGATACGATATTACCGAATACCATACCAACCGAAGTTTGATTTATCGATTACCTAAACCGAAATTTAAAATTTTGGTATTTGGCATTTACCTTTAACTACCAATTACCAAATTATCAAACCCGAAATTTGAGAATCCCGACCGAACACCGAATGTCCACCCCTAGTCAAACCTGTTTTAACCCGCTTAAATATGAATATGGGTGTATTGAGTAATGATCTACTTTCAACCCGCCCACACCACCCATACTCGTCCTTGTACCGTTTTCTTCTGGTACTAGAAGTACCAGCGGTAACCCAATCTGATATGTTTGAACCGTAGGATGGCTTTTGTAGAGGGCATTATTCCTGCATAATTCTCCTTTTATAGGGATATGTCCCACTTTTTGTGGCATTAATATCTGAACTTGATACATTTATACTAATTTTTAACAAGTAAAAGACTAGTGTACACTGGAGTGTCGATTTGTTAAACCCATTTATTTCTACTTTTTCTTAAAGGGGTAGAAGCAGCAAGGGTTATGATCTAACATTACTATATTCATAGTTATACTGGTTTTCCATCTTACGTTTTTCCCAGCTACTGCAGCAGCGCTTTAGTCTATGATGCTCCTCAACCCTCAAAATTCTCTGGTTTCTTCCACATCACTGCTGCTACTGATTTACTGTTCAGCATGTTTCTACTGCCAAAAGTTCGTCAAATGTTCGGAGTGATTGTTTGCTTCCGCACCTGCCATATGGATTTTTGTACTTCTTATTTTCATTTATTTCCACCCTTTGGATATATAATTCTAGTATTAAATTGTGTGACCACCTCATCTAAAAGTTTAAGCGGCTAGAGAAGATACAATTGTTTATTTGTATTAGGTCTGGAAAACGCTCCTTCATGTGCGGGTTTGACTCTTTCTTTTTTATCCCAAGCACATGAAACTTCCTTTTTGATAATTGGTGGATGTGAGACTTGAAGTTTATATTTGCTTCTCTGATACCATAAGCGTGTGACTACTTCATTTAGAATTATACATTTATATGTTAACATCCATGTTTGCTCAATTAGAAGACTATATCTCTAGTGATACGGTTAGCATGCCATGCATCGAAATATGTTTTCATAAATTAAACTAAGGTGCTTGATCTTGAACTGAAAATGATCTCCTCTTCATGTGAAGTTTGAAATAGATGGAAGCTAGATAGGACAGAATATGAAGTGTTAATTACATTTCTTTCCTTGTTGCAGTTTGGTCTATATGTTGTGACCTTATAAGGCAGCAAACGAGATTATTTAATAAGAAAGAGGACATTATACATTCCAATTTGAAATACTTATTATATACGAAACAAAAGTCCTATTTTCAGTCCAGCAAAGTTCAGAAATCACAGGGCTACCTTTTTTTAATGGCTTATAACCAACAGTACTCTGAAATAAGTAAAGAAAGCATGAAGTGATGTGTGCTTATGATAAAGTGATCTTGGAATTTTAAAAAGAAAAGGAATCACAGAAGAACCTTGCAGTTTGATATCTGACATTAAAATTCCTAATAGTTCAGAAGAATGAGAAATGGAAAAAGCAGTTTTTGGGAAGATTAATTATTGGCCAGATGGCACCTAAATTCGCATCAGTAATCTGACTTACAAGTAGTTTTGGATGTATAACTAGCAAAAAATGTACACGAATAAAACTTGGAGGATGAAAATTCAGAAAAAAATATGTAGGTAACCTGAGATAATCATTGGGAATGGATAAGCCATAGATGTTTGGCAGTGAAAGACACCTAGAGCCAAAAAGAGAATATAGTGTTAGAGGCTAGAAAGAGCAGCTCAAGTTGGAAAAGTTTCTGTTTGCCAAAATTAAGATTGAGTTGGTCCATTTGTAGGAGTAGAATCACCAATATCTTTAACATTTCGAGACAGGTATTCTTGCGTATTTTCTCATATATTCCTCTTTTGCAGGGATGGCAATATTCCTGTTTGTTTCATCCAAAAATACCTGATGCGGAAGTTGGATCTTAAGAGCGAAGACGAGGTGATTCCCTTGCTTCATAGTAATTTATAAATCAATGAACACCATTAGCATTTTATGCAACCCTATATATCTTCTTTGGTGATATTAGATTGAAGTCTGGGGGACATCATTTTCTATACTTTTTGAAGACATTGGATGCAATGGTCATCCAGTCTGGTTTTGAACTAGGCTGTGTTAACAAATTTCCACATGAACTAACTCAACTTTGGGGCCGGTAACCCTCTACTTTACACATGTGCAAATGAGGAATGGTAATGTGTGATGCTTGATGTTAAACGAAATTTCCCTTTCTGATCAGCAAGAAAGATCACCCACATGTGACAAGTATGGCAGACACTTTTTTCTTGGAAGCAAACTCCATTGGAAAAAAACATAGTAAACAATTTGCTTGTTTACTTTTATTCTGTGCTGACTCTTTAATTTATTTTGTAGGTTGAGATTAGATGTATGGGACAATCAATCGTCCCCAGTTTACCACTGAACAGTTTGGTTGATATGTGGCTTCAAACTACCCCATCTGAAAGAATACCAGCAATTATTGGTTCATCGGCAAAGGATTTTGTTATGGGACTAGCTTATGCTCGAAAGTCCCCAGGCACTGCGGCATCTTGAGTTATTATCACTGCATTTCTATACTTGATAAACTACATGAGAGCTAATCATATGTTGAAGTAGCAGAGCGGAATTGTTATAAGAACCATTGTGCCTCATCATATTGTGAGTTGTAGACTAGTAGGTTGTTTTCAACTGCTGCGACTCAGCAGTAATCGAGGAACTAGATGACGAGGAAGATGATACTGAAATCCAAGTTGGGCCATTCTGGCCACCATGCTTTCAAGTTCACTCTCTCTCTCTCTGTCTCTGCAATGTGTTGTATGGTTGTACACTACCTGAGTGAATCTTGATAATGTTTTTTCATTCATGTCTTTCATATCTCAAAATCTTAATATAATATATATATATATATATATACACAATTTAATTTATTTTTCCAAGGTACTAGTATTTCACCTGAAGTTTGACGTTACATTTAAGCAACATTTCTATCTGACTGTAGAATGATGAATTGTACTGTTGTTATTCTTTTATGTCCTATTCTAAAGATGTCCCCACCCAACCTCTCCAGGTAATCAAACTTCCCGCCCTTTGTTGTTATTGTTTTACAAATTGATTCATCAATCAAGCGCCTATGATTTTCGTCAATGAAATAAAGTGGCAATATTGTGTTTGAACAATGTTTTACACAAAATCAAATTGAATTCATATGAAACAATGTATTATTGATTGATTGGGTGAAACCTAATTAATGCATAAATGAGATTACAGAAGCAGTAGCTTTGCATTTGCTATTTTCCAGATCTGCAGGCTCCAAAATCACACAGATCTGTAGGCTTCAAAATCACACATAGGTACCAACAAAAGAGTGCAATCCACCATCAGCGGCATCTTCTTCTTCCAGAAACAAATTCTCTGTAATTCTAAAAGTTGCATGCAAAAATATCAACACAATCCCTACGACAATCGACACCAACACATTCAACCAAACATGAGTGAGCACCAAGCTCACCACTGTAACAACTCCGAGAACAACCAGAACAATTCTATCATCAATCGTACGATTAAAAACCATCAACGGTTCGTCGCGATGGAAGTAGAGGAAATACCAACCTACCGACACGATTAAGAACACAATCATTGAAATTGGATGCCATAAAATGCTTAAGAAGAGTACAACCAGTACAATCATCGCATAGTTGACCCGAAAGTAGCTCAGATTTCGCTTCACCCGAGATGCGAAATCGCTGACGGAAATAGGTAGGGTATAGGAAGACGGATGGGTCAATAGCTCTCTCCATGGACGACGACGAGCATAGACGGTAAGCATGCCGGATCTAGCCCGACTGAAAGAGAAGTCATAAGATGGACGCATGATTATTCAATTAGGGTTGCACTGTGATTCACGTTCAAAAGTTGAAACCTAGAAGAAGGGGATGGAATCTCTAATTGCACTTTTAACAACCAAAAAATTATCTTTTTTTTCATATATTATTAATTATTTTTTTTCAAGATTTATTTTTTTTAACAATAAATTGTAAATATTACTATACTAACAAAAAATGAATTACATCTATAAGATTACATTTTATTCGCGTACAAAAATTATATTAGTTGTACTATGTTCGGTAGAAGTTTTTTTTATTGAATTAAAAAATTAACATTAACTTATATCATGTTAAGTGGGTAGGATTCTAAATAGGGAAAATTGTATAAATAGCAAACTAATAACCTAAATTAAATTGAATAGCTAGGGTTTGATTTAATTGTGCTCCATAACAAACATTGACAAAAATTTGCCAGGCGTCTCTCTCCCAGAAGTCTCGCTCGCCACTCTCCTATTCTCGCCTCTCTCGCTTTATACACAGAAGTGTATAATTTCTGTTTCTGTTTTGTATAAAGCGAGAGAATATACACATGCAAAAATGTATATCTTCTTGTTATACACTTAATTATATAATTTACAAACATTTTACTTCAAATATTGCAGAGAAAAAGGCCAAAGAATTATACAACTGTGACTTATACAATTGCAGTGAAATACAATTTTTTCTAGCTTTATACAACAGAAGTGTATATATTGTGTTTCTGTTTTTGTATAAAGCGAGAAAAACATATATCTTCTTGCTATACACTTATAATTATGCAATATACATACATTTTAATTCGATTCAACTGTATGCAAAGCTAATTATACAATTGCAGCGAAATAGGCCAGCGAATTATACACTTTTATATGTATAGCGAATTATACCGTTTTTAAGTTTGCTATGGAGCGCAATTATGCAAAGTTTGCTATATTGTACAAATATGATTTTTTTGTTTGCTATATGTGAAAGTTGCCCTTCTAAATATTCTATTCATGTAATAATTTTAGTGAAAATTTTATAATTGACATATATAGGACTAATAATTTCAAGTTATGACAAAAGAATAATTTTTTCAACTTGTAACAATTTTTAAAATTGCAGATTCTAACATTTTATTAAAATAAAAAAAATACTTTAAAATATCAGTAAAAATTAATTTGTTTGAAAAAAAAAGTAAGGTAAAAATGAAAATTATTAGTAGTAATTAATTTGTTGTGTGCCATAGAATTAGGAGATTAAAAAAAAAGAATATTTGTTTCCCTTTTTAAACTCAAATCAGTTATTTTTTAAAAAAAACAAAAGTGAAAAAGGAAAACACATCCTCAAATTAGTTAAATTTATTTCTAAACAGATTTTCTTCTTTTGTTCAAAGGTTTCTCTTTCCTCACAATTTTTTCTCTAATTGTTGTCGCTCACAACTTGTTTCAATTCAATTTTTTTTAATAATCTTTATTTTGTTATAATGGACAGTTCTTTATCAATATTAATAAAGCAAGTAATAGATGAGATGTTTTAGGTTAGTGTTTTTTTATATTTGTATTGTTATACTATTTAAACGTTAAAAAAATTAATTAGGAACAATGATACTGAAAATGAAATTTTCGGACTATTTTTGTGTGTAATAGATTTAATTGTGACGAATTTTGTATGGACATTCTTTTTTATTGATTACATAATATTTTTTTTAATACTGGAATGGATTTTGGTATGATTTTTTTTAATTCAAGCTTTCTGATATTTTTTTATTACATAATTTGTAATTGGTATGCTATTTATACCATTTTTTGTACGATTTTGAAACTATATTTGAATGAATTGTGTTTACCGTTTACTTAATAAATCACTGTTAATTGTTAAAATTAGTATTATATTTTTATTATATCGACATTGATTCTGCTGTGAAAAAAATTACGACTTGAGGGATGAAATAGTAATAATGTTAGCAGGATATATGTATGAAAAGTGTGTCAAAAAATGTATGAAATGTGTATATTCTATTCTATAATGTTTTATAATATGATTTCATTTTTTTGGCATTATTATGGAATGTAATTTGATAATAATAATAATAATAATAATAATAATAATAATAATAATGTAATGAATTTGATATACATGACATGATACATGTAGGACGCTATTAGGACACTATTTCTATGTAGGGTGTCATATAAGATGAATGTGTCAATTTGTTCAATTTTATACAAGTTTAAAGAAAAAATATAAAGTAACAATTGAAGTTGTCCCGGATTTTTAGAAAGATACTTTAACTTTGTAATTGTCATATTACTCCACTAAACAATTATAAATCGATATAATTATATCATTTTTCGATCAACCCCAAATTTTAAGAAGCAAGTGTATTCATACACCAATCAATACATGATACATGTTAATTTAATTTAAAACGTACTTTTTTCATTTTAAGTTTTTTCTTTATCATCTTTTTTCTTCTTTATTTCTCTCTCTCTTACTTTTTGAATTTTAATTTTGATTTATTTAAAATTTAATTTCATCTTCCACCTCTTCTATTTTTTTCTCTTCATAATTGCACCTCACTCCCATTTCTTTTCTTTTTCATCTTCTTATCCGGTCAAATTCTACTCATACTATTATTTAGATTTTACTAAATTATTGTAACAAAATTAATTATTTTTCTAAAAAAATTTAAAATTTTGAAGTATCATCAACTACTCATTTTCATATAAATCCAAAATTAGAAATCATAATTTTAAAAGAATAAATTAATTCTCCGAAAACTAAAAGAACTTAATTGAAATCGGATAAAACAAAAATTATATGATACTTCCTAATCATCTAATTAATTCATCTCATTTCCATATAACCTCAAAACTAGAAATGATAATTTTGAAAGAATCATAATTTTCCGAAATTTGAAAAAGTTTAATTGAAATTTGGATTAAAAAAACTAAATAATACCTACAAATCATCTTGAAATCTAATTTGCTTATCAAATTGTTCGAAATGTAATAAAATATTTAGATATAGTTTCAAATTAAAAAGAGTTCAACTAATAGTAATAAAAAGGAAAAATAAAATTGTGATAAAAAGTGACATTTAAAATGAGGAGCTCCAATGGAGATGAAAATGAATTTTTGAAGAAGAAGGAAAAAAGAAAAAAGAAAAAAATAATAAGGAGAAAAAGTTAAATTAATAAGAAAAACAAGAAAATGTATTTTATAGCAAAATACTTGCAAAAATAAAGTTATATTCATTTTTTTTTGTTTGTTCACGCTCTTTGAGAGAGTGCATACACTCTCCATGCCATGTGGATAATAAATGATGTAATAATATCAGTTCAGAATTGTTTAAGAGGGTAATAGGATGCTAGCATAGTTTAGGTGTCTTTTGAAAATTCGGAACAACTTTAGGTGTCACTTTATGTCTTTTCTCACAAGTTTAAGTGTCTACTTGTGCACATCGAAAAATTAAGGGTCATAGTTATCAACTGACGTCAAGTTAAAGGTCATGTTTATGTATTATGCCTCTCCTTCCCTATTAGGGTATTTTAGAAGGATGGAAAAATAAGGATTTCTCGTAATTAAGGTTCTGCAATGCTGATCCTGCTGCACCGGGGTAAGTAGTTGTTGCAGCGTCGCCGCGCCAGGGACAACTATCCCGTTGTAGCGGGACAGAGTCCAATTTTTTTTAGCAACATCTTGCCTTTCTCAATTAATGACGGTTCAAATCGTTACAATCATGTATCAACAAGACTTGTACCACCATTATCAGGTAGTAATACCATTCAATTATGGTCTTCAACTTTATTCTCCTCCTAAGAGGAGAGCTGGATAATTTCCAGAGAAAAATACATCTCAGTCTCATAAAAAGACATATTCATAGGAACATACAATCTTTTGGTAGGTGGATGATAATATTTGTAGCTTTTTTTGAGACAAATACTCAACAAAGACACATCGCAATGTACATAGATCATGAATGATGTCATAATTTTGAAGATAAGAGTGTAACACTTTGATTAACAAATTCTCCACTATTATTAGACCTAATAAATTTTATTTTGGCTGAAAATTGAGTTTGAATCATCATATGAAATGAGTGGAAGTATTCTGAAATATCACTTTTATTCTTCATTAGAAAAATTCATGTCATACGACTGAAATCATCAATAAAGATAACAAACCAACGGTATTCGGATGAACTAGAAATTGGGGAAGAACCCTACGCATGAGAGTGAATCAATGCAAAAGGGTAAGTAGTACGATGACTTTTAACTAAAACACAAATATCACAATGAAAATTAGAGAAATCACACTCTAAGAATAAAATTGAAAATAAGTGTTTAATGTAGCCAAAAGAAGCATGATCAAATCTTCGATGTCATATCCATATTGGTGTAGTTTAACAAAATAGGAACCTTGACTTGTCAATACCATGGCATACATCATCTAAATAATAAAGCCCCCCCCCCCCCCCCCCCTTCTTTTTTTAGTACCACGTGTAAGAGTTAGTGTTTCAATTAATTTTGAAACATATTCATCCGTTTTGAAATAACAAATACATGAATGTGAGTTGTAACATTCATTTATTTTAATTCTTTGTTATAAACTTTTGCAGTAAGTTTTTTTTTAATTCTACGTTATGGGTTTTTTGAAAGACAAATTTTTTGTTTCCAATTCATGAACCTAATAAATTCTACTAATTAAAAAATCTTTTTCTTGCAAATTTTTTTATCCTATAAATTGAGTTTCCTTTGGTTGAAAAAGAGAAGCATTCAAACAAAAGTACTTTCCCTTGAAAACACTTGTGAGACATTGATCAAAGGGTGAAGTCACCAATCCAAGAATAGAAGAGCAACATTCTTGAATGCTACTTGTTTTGTGGCTTAGTTGAATCCCGAAGATAGAGTTGTTATTTATTCTTCCGATTGCTCGTGGGAGAAACTCCAACTATCTTCAAGAAACGTATTAATGTGCCTCTAAGCCAAGCAAGTTTTATTCCTTGTAATTTTATCATTCTTGTTCATTTTTTCTAACACCACGCCCAATAATCTATTTGACGCTGAGGTCCTGAAAGATGTAGAAATTAGGATGCATAAATACTAGAAAATTTAATTGTTGTGTTACTTGAGATTCAGGTAAAAGATTATTGGATAGAGGAGAAAAAAATAATGTTTTCTTCTAGAGACAAAGAGGAAGTCAAAACCACAGTTCCAGCACTAGTAACTGGAGATGATACACTATTTGCGTTGGACATATGTGAACAGTGTGATTTATTAGGAACCTACTGATCAAACTTCATATGATCAGTGTCTCCAGAATCCATAACCTACCAGTGTCTTTATTAGAGTCCATGTTTATGAGAGTGCATCCAATAGTACTTGATGAGTGTCTAGGTATAGTTAAATTATAATACCTACTTTCAGTCGAAACCAAAGTTGTTCGAACAATTGACAGTGATGTGCTAGATGAAACCATAACATCAACTTTCCCATCATATTTATTATCATTCTTTCGATTTCGCCGTTCCAACATAGTGTGTGCGAGTGCGTGCGTGCATGAGTGTTCGCGCGCAGAAATCGGGGTGGTGACAAGTTGGAAGATGCTATACAATCCCTCAAAATATTCTAATCGATTAAGAACAAATGTACTCAATAAGAAAGCAATTGATTTTCATAACTCATGCTAGTAGATGAATTATTTGTTGTCTTTTATTTTGCATTGAGGGTGAAAAAAAAAATTAGACAATGCATATTCAAGTGAGCATTTTTGAGAAATACTCCATAACTAGGACACAACTATGTTCACTCACAAAATCTTTCAAACAACTATGTTTGAAAATATTTCTTAAATATATATTTCAATATTTCGGTAGTATTTTAAATAATGAAGTTTAGTATTTACAAATAAATGAATAAATCATTACTTACAAATTTAAACTTCAATAATCAAACAAATACTCATGAATATAGTTTTTTTTTCCAGTTTGATGCAAAAAAAGTAATTTTATTAATGATAAGAATCTCTTAATATTTTTTCTAATCTAGTTTTGACCAAATCTTCCTCTTTGTGTTACTTTAGAAAAAAACATTAATTTGCAGAATTGGAAAAGTAATTACTCATTCTATTATTCATCTTTTTAGGAAAATAAATCAAAACTTACTTATAATAGAACCTCCCTTTGAGTAATTTACCTAAATCATCCTCCCATGAACTATCTATAAATTAAAAAGTTGTTAAGCAAATAATAACACAATTTTGATAAAAGCTATATTTCACCTAAGGATTGCCAACACAAATTTTTCAATGACAACATTCATCAAAGTTCTTTGTGTAGTGCTTTGTCTTGCTATCATGTATGAAGGTACTAATTAACTTCACCCCTTTTTCTTATTCTTCTTTTCCTTTTGTTTCTTCTATATATTTTCAATACTCAAAGATTCTTTTTCTTCTCATTTTGTAACACCATATTTATGTTACTAACTACAATTTATATATATATATATATATATATATATATATATATATATATATGGTCATATCTTTTAGAATTAAGTTGTAAACCCCAAATATATTTATTTTTATGATATTTACAATATTTCATACATTTAGGATTTGATACATATTCCCCCCCTCCCCTTCTTTGCTATATAAAATTCACACTTTTGGTTTATGTGATTTTGTAATTGGTTGATACTTTAGTAACAGAATAGTCAATTTTCTGATTTAAAACATTTTGAGATGTTTTGTTATATTTTCTGTCTTTAGTTCTATTTATTTTTGCACATTCTAATCGATCAAGATAGTATATATTCACCCTTCTTTTTATTTATTACTAATGGAAAATATTCTTCACTATTTTACTAAGTATGAAATGAAATGAACTTATTTTGTTCCTTGATCAAAAAGAGATGTCTTGAACAATCGGATATACATACGCTTCGACTTCAAATCACCTTAATTCCAAGATTTACATGAAATGAATTACTAATGCAAAATCTTGTTTTCTTTCATTTTCAGGCATAGAGAGTTCCATGTGCAATCCTGGTATTGAAATTAACCAAGCAAAATTAGGAATGAGTCAAGGACAACAAGTATGGAATGCAACTCTTTCAAATACATGCACATGTACTCTACTTCAAGTGAAATTGAGTATTCCAAATTTTGATTCTGTCACTAAAATTAACACCACTATCATCTCCAAGTCTCATGATGATATCTATGATGTTAATGGTGGTCTTCCAATTTATGCACAAACAAGTGTATTTTTTATTTATGCTGGAAATAATCTCAATGTTAAACTAAATGACTTTACAGAGGCTTGTTCATGAACATATGTATGAAAGATGAATACAAATAAATTCTGTAATTTAATAAAAGTTGCTTCATTTTTGTTTGTCTTTGTTAGTTTGAAATGGTTCATTTTAACATAAAATTGACTTGTTTTGCACATTACAGGTTTGTACTTAACTTACATTTCAATAGTAAATATGTGTAAAAAATCGTCATAATATTTAAGCGTGTATGACTTTTTGAGGCGAACTCAAATATAAAATTTATATGTTTTTCCTTTTAAAATACATTTAAAATGATATGAAAGATTTACTATGCCTCATAATAAGTGAATTGTGTGACCATTACTCGACAATTTAAATTCTTATTTAAAGAATCAGATGATCTTTTCGACCAGCATCAAGGTGCTTCTTGCTTTTAAAAAATCGATCTTAGATCAGGCTACCATCTGTTGAAAGTTAGGGAATGTGATATTCCAAAGACAAGTTTTTAGAACTAGATATGGGCATTATAAATTTTTGGTCATGTCCTTTGGTTTGACCAATGCGTCTGTAATATTCATGGTTCTTATAAATAGAGCCTTCAAACCTTATTTAGATATGTTTGTTGTCATTTTCATTGATGATAGATATACTAATATTTTCAAGGAATGAAGAAGAGCATGCTAGTAACCTCAGGATAGTTCTTCAGACTTTGAAAGATAAAGAGTTATATGCTAAGTTCTCCAAGTGTAAGTTTTGGCTTGAATCTCGTGACATTCTCGGGCCACATAGTTTACGATGTTGGGATTACCGTTGATACCCAAAAGATAAAAGCAATCCAGAGTTGGCCTAGACCCATATCTCCAATAGATATGCAGTGTTTCTTAGGTTTGGGTGGTTACTATAGAAGATTTGTTGAAGGATTTTCATCTATTTCATCTCCCTTTGACTCTGAAGCTTATGAGAAAAACTTTCAGGAGTTGAAAAAGAGGATGATTATAGCTCCGATTTTGACCTTACCAGAGAGTACTCAAGGTTTTGTGGTGTACTGTGATGCATCAAAAGTTGGTTTTGGGATGTGTATTAATGCAGAATGAAAAAGTTATAGCTTATGCCTCCATAGAGTTGAAAGTTCATGAGAAGAATTATCCAATTATGAATTGAGTTGGTTGTTGTGGTATTCACCTTGAAGATATGGTGTCACTACTTGTATAGCGTTCATGTTGATATATTCACTAATTACAAGAGCCTACAATACGTGTTCACCCAGAAGGAGCTCAATCTCAGACAAAAAAAGGTGGTTAGAACTACTCAAAAATTATGACATGAGTATTTTTTACCACCCATGTAAGGGTAATATGGTTGCTGATGCTTTAAGTAGGTTATCCATAGGGAATACCTCCTATGTTGAGGAAGAAAATATGAAGTTATCTAAAGACGTGCACATACTTTCACGCTTTGGAGTCAGACTTATGAATTCCACAGAAGAACGAATAGTGGTCCTTAAATTTTTTCGAACAAAACCTAAGACCAATCAATTGATACAAATCACAAATATGCATAACCAAAAAAATTAATAAAAGCTTCAGTGGTCTTTCAAGTTCCTCATCCTTAAAATGTCGATAAAGAATCCATAAAATGAATGAATTTACCAACCCAACAACACAAACGATATTCTAAAGGGACATTGACATATGACAATGTATATTATGTATATAGTTGTTATACTTGTTGAAGACAGAACCTATGTATATCAACGTATATGATAATGTATATTCATGTATATCACGGTTACACGTGTAAAACGATATATCACTGATACTTATACATAATAGACAACATCCGTGTAATATATATATCTAAAGTTACTTTTACGGTGATTAATGACTTTTTGTGATACTAAGAATAACATTAAATGTTATTTTTATTTTTGGTTTAAAAAAATAGTTCAAATAACTTTGATACGATAAAATAAAAATTGAATAATTATGTAAGAATCTGCACCATTTGTTTCTTATCAAAGCAATCTAATGACAAAAAGGAGAAATATTTATATATAAAGCTGAATATAGAATAGTTGATGTGAATACTCATATTTATCTTTTTTTTGTTTTTTTTTTAACTTTTTTTTTTCATTTTAAAAATACAATATTATTTGACATTTTAACATAATATTAAGTTTTAATATTTAATTTTTTCCTCATTAAAACATAAACATAAAAACTTCAGTTATCATTTCTTTACCATAAAAGACATTTTCCTTATTTATAAAATTTCAGAAGATTTATTCCTTTAAAGACATTTTCCTTTACTTTAGAATTTAAGAAGATTTATTCCTTATCATTTAATAACAGAATCTGAAAAGTTTTTTCAAATTTAATTTGAAAGTTTATTCCTTCTTCACTTAATTAAGGAATTTGAAAAAAAAAATTAATTTAATTTGAGAGGTACTAATCTATAAAGTACAGTAGCTGATTATAATATATTTCAAACAATATGGTAAAAGGTATTCATCTATTTTTATGTGTGTTTATTCACTATTAGAAAAATTCATAGTTCAATCGGCTTTTCTCAATGTATTATTTTTGTGATTAGACGTCTTGTTTTACTTATTTTCCTTCTCTTTCTTTATTTTCATTGAACATACATGCATGTACCAGTGAGAGGAAAATTCAACAAATGCACCAAAACAACAACAACAATCATAAAGAAGAGAAAGATAATAAGCAACATAAAAAGAACAACAAAATTGTCATAACACACTAAAAGTTAATTTAGAGATGAGGAAAAGAAATCTTAGAATGAACAAAAACATCGCTGACTCTTTTACTTTGTCTCTTCTTCTGATGATAATGGAATGTTATTTCTTCTTGAAAAGAAAAATATATGATTTCTCATGATACTTTTGAAGATACTGATGTAAGAAGAAAAATCATGTAATAATCAAATTTCTTCAAAATATGAAGAGTTTTTGAAAGGATGTTGCACTATAATTTCTTATACAAAATTATATATTAACAGAAAAAATTATTCTGATAAACAAACTTGTAAAAAATAATAATAAGTGGTTCAAGTGCAAGAAAAATTATTTAGAGAAAAATTCAATTTATTTATAAAATTCATATTACATTAGGAGGAGAATAAGGAGAACTCGATCAATATTTTAATTCCATTTGTTTTTATTTTTATCCTTAAAACGTCTTTCTAATTTGTTTTTCCTTTATCTAACTTATTAAAGTTATGATTTATTATCTTTTATGTATTTTTAAATGAAGTTTGTCTATATTTTTGTTGTTTTTTTTAAAAAAGTTAATATTCTTTCTAATTTTAAACTACTGAAAATTTTAATTTTAAATTTTATTGAATATTAAAGCTGAACATATTTAATTTATTCATCATTAATTTTAATTTTTTTTTACTTCCTTGCCTTAATTTGATCTCTTTATTCTCAGTTATATCATTTCTTTAAATTGATTCTTTCTTTTTTCTTTTTTTCTTACCTTTTTATTATTTATTTATTACAACATAATAGTTATTATAATTTGGTAAAAATTACATATATATTTTACAAAATTTAATTTATTTTATTTAAACTTATATCATTTCTTCTATAAAAAGATTCATATTTATATGTAATGATAAAGTTAAAATTAGAAAAGAATGACAACCTTCTTACAATTCAGATATTATTTATTTTATCATATTTTTATGACATTTTCTCTTATATTTTCTTAAAATAATTACAAAAAATTGTGTCTAGAAGTTTATTTATTTATTTTTCTAATTCTTATTTTGTGCATTTTTTCTATTTTGTAAAATAATAGAAATTTTACCTTAGAAATTTTGCAGAATATCAAATAATACCATATTTAAATCCTTTCACCATAGATGCTACTAAATTTTTGAAATTTTCTTTCCTTTAATCTCATCATTAATGTAATTTATATCATTTCCTTAAATTAATTTTTTCCTTTCTTTGTTCTTTTTTAAAAAAAAATAATAATTAATTATTAAAACTTTATAAGAATTGTTTATTTATACATAAATAGACTTTAATTTATCATTTGTTTCAAATTTTAATTTTTTCCCCTCTAAAAACGTTTTTGTTCTTATCCATCTTTAATTATAGTTTTTATATATTTTAAGATTTAAATTTTAACGAGTCTAGATACGTCTAGATACATGTATCTTCAGATACATAAAGTCAAAGTTAAGCACAATTTATTCTAGATAATTGAATTCAAGTGTATTTGCACATATTTGAGACATATCTAGATAAAATATCGTTCATTTCCCTCCCATATGACTTGCCATTCTTGTATGTATTTAATATCTCATATACATGCAAATCACTTCAGTTATGTGTATCTATATGTATTTGGTTTAATTAAACATGTATTTAAAATCAATAAATAAATCTCACTTGCCTCCCTCATCTCTCCTATTTCGATATATCCAATAGTAAAAAACATGTATTTGGGGGGTGGGGGGGTGGGGTGGGGGGGTCCAAAGCTACTCTGTTGAATTTGCAATTTCAAGTTATAAATTATGACCACTGTTTTATACCCAGGATCCCTAGGCACTACTTTGCTTTGACGTTGTTTTTTTATGCTTTTTAGCCAACAAAAGATAAAGTAGTATGTGTATATCAACAATCAATTGTGCCTTTTAAAGTTTATTTTATACAATACATACATATACAGTAGTCCTTGAAATTCTCTTTTCCTGCCCCTCCAATTATTTAACAACGACTAGTTCAATAAAGTTGTTACAATTACTGCAATTAAATAATACTACTGCTTTGAAAAAGTTTGGCCATCATGAATAATGGAATCAAATTCACAAATATTCACCAAAGTTGGGTTTTTTCTTTTTAATAATAAAATAAATTGTTAAGTGGTTTATTGTTCTTTTGAGAAAGTTTATTTATTCGACACCTAAAAGATTGTAACAACTATTTCTTTCATTAAAATGTACATCTTAACATGTTCTTAGAAATACCATTTTTGTAGTATCGAATCAGAATGTGACGTGTCAATTTTACATCGGCTAGAATTTATATGCCGTTGGAATAACTATTTTGTCAACATGACTTAATTCTATGTATAACATATATTTTGTGTATTGTATATGTATATTTAGTATAAAATACACGCAATAATTTAAAGGACTAAATGTCCTTTAGATCCGTAATTATGCCTATATAATAATTAAGGAAATAGAAATTTTTAATAAATTAAATGTTATCAAATTTCAACATGAGCGTCGAATACGAATGAAAAAACAAAAATAAGTTTTCAGATGATATTTCTTATAACATAAAAGAAAAGGTTATTTTTGATAAATGAAAAGAAAAATACTACTCCTTTTCTTTTCTAATGCTATTCACTTTTCCTCAACGGATACAAAAATTAAAAAAAAATGTGCACAAGACATACGCATTAGATTTAGGTGGAATGCAAATCGGAAGCAATAGTATAGGTAGTTAAAAACACATCACCAAATATTATGATCGGATAAATATATTTTTTTCGTGTTCGATCAGATATTTTAAATTTGAATTTTTAGATTAATAAAAAAATAAGAATATTTTCTTAAAAGGATTTTAGGTGACATGAATCTATCTAATTGAGAGCCCAAAGCAAGAACATGATACATAATGAAATTAATGAAAAATTAAAAAACATACAAGTTAATATAGGAGAAAAAAAAAGGAAGAAAGAAGAAACTACTAATTTCAATAACCATAATAATAAATTTAATGTAGTTTCATAAATATAACCCAAAAAAATAAGATATATGAAGATTTCATTCGTAACGTTTAACGTTAAATATATCTGGACTCATCTTTTTAATCATCGAATTTAAGAACTCGTTTGATTATAAAATTTTCAAATAATATTGAGGAAAAAATTTGGCAAATAGTGTTTGTCCATACAATTTAGCGTTACTTAACAAATATTTTAAATAATTTTTTTATTTGAACCCCAAAGTATGTGATGCAATATTAAGATAATATGAAAGTGATGATATGATGGTTGTTGATGAAAATGAAGAACAACCGGCTCAGGATAACAAAATTATGTGCTTTGTTTACTTCATGATATATGAAATAATATTTTGTCGCACTCACCCAAACTACCACATTGCTTTAGTGTCATGGACGTTATTTATCATTTGTTGTGACGAAAATCTAATTGACTTGTAAAATAAATTTATGGTTCGTTTTGATAGTTTTTAAAATTTATGGATATAAATCATATTTTTCTAAAAAGGTAAAATATATTTTCTAAATATTATGACCAAATATATGATAGATTTTACTTAAAATTTTCATCTAAATAATATTTGCCGAAATATTTAAAAAGTTACGATCAAACGTTATTTAAGAGTGGTAAATGGGATTATGACTTGAGGGAATTGCTTTTGAACCTAACCCCTTTTGTTGATAGGACTAGTAGTTGCTATTTTCAAAGTAAACCTATCATATCCGTTGCCAAAGAAAATGCTTGCACATAAGACGCGCATTTAGTACCTTATTTATTGTAATATATTATCATAATATCTTCATGTTCCCAAGTAAAATTCTTTATTTAAATACCTCTTGATTTGCTTAAATCATGTATCAATGTTCTTCAAATACCTTATTTTGTTTAAGATGCGATCTCTTGCCCTTTTAAATGTTAAATGTATATAGATGACGTGTTAAAATTATTTATTTTTGCCCTCATTATAGATAGATTATTAATTTCAATTTTCAGTATTATAAAATGTTGTTAGTATGATCAAAAGAGAAAAAACGTAACTAAAATTGTTTCAGTGTGATTTTGGAATGACAATTTTGCATTATATAGAATCTAGTATGATATTGGTAACTTGAGTAACATCTTTAATTGGAGGAATAAATACAAAAGCTAAGCCTATAAAACTTTAGTCATTTTATAACGGTATATTTTGAATCCAAAATATTTGATTAAGGGATGATCAATCACTTTAGTACACCATATGATTTTCATATTAGAGTTGATATTGTAAGTTGGTAAAATATAGCAGCTCTATATTGTGTCTTATAACAAAAAGAATGTATCCAAAATTAAAATAAATTCCCCCTCTTAAACGACTAGTTTCTAGGATGCTGTGGGTGGTCCCATTGAGAGGGAAAACCTTCAAAGCAAAGTTGAGAGGAAAAAGAATATGGGATCAACAAGAGTTTGTGGTGCAGTGATGAAATTATATCATTTTTAATTAGAGGTCTTGGCTTCGAGCTCTATTTATGGAGAAAATTATGTTCGACTTGTGTGTTTTATTTTAATTTTAGTATTTAATTAGAGACTTCTGCACGTGACAATCAGATTTTGAGAATTGAATTAAGTTGAATTATTATTGGACTTTTGTTTTATTTCTCACTTAATTAGGTGATTGGATTTTAGGCTAACTTGTCTTGGTAAGATAAGACGAGTGTCATCACATCCATTTTTTGATCGTGACAGGTGCAATGATGAACTTGTTTCACATTTAATCAGAGGTCTTGACTTCGAGCTCAGTTTATGGAGAAAATTATGTTGGAAGCGCGCTACACATGAATGAGCCCTGCAATGACTGATTCAAATTTAATCGAAATTCTAGTGTGAACTCTAAACAACGAGTGAAAAATTGCTAAAGAAAAAAAAATTTAAAGTAAAAGTAATAGGGAGGCTGAGATTTGAGAAAGTCCAGTTGTTACTACAATTTAGGTATTTATGGATGTGTCAACCTCATTTTCAAATTTACTTTCAAACACCTTTGGACAAAAGTGACTGTGGGGCCTTTGGGCTATACATCCTACACTATTTAGGTGACCTTGTTCAAGTGGCAAGATCTAAATTTTTTATTAAAATTGCTTGAAAAATAAAATCATAATATTTTGATATGTCAATTTGCAATTTCAATATAAATTTTGAACCCTTCAATTCTGAATCAATCTTTAATTATAGGCATAATACATATATATTAAACTTGACTTTAAATTTTAACTTTGAACTCCAACTTTTAAAACGCACAAATAGGCACTTTAACTATCCAACTTTTAAGTAAATAAACACATAAGTCCCACATGACAAAATACACGTAGGACACCACGTAAGACAAAAAACAAGATGTAGGATGACATGTAGAACATGTGTGTTTATTTGTTCAACTTTATACAAATTAGTGTTTACTTGTGCATATCCAAAGTTGAAGTACATAAATGTGATTCGAAGCCAAATTAAATGACATAATTATGTATTATCGGAATTGTTTGATCTCTACGACACGAGATTATAATTATAAAATTTTATGATTTTATAAGGAAATGTAGAGGCTAGAGTGGGTAAATTGATAAAAAGATATTGAATAGGACAAATTATGTAACTAAGAAGGGAGTATGTATTGACATTTTAACATCATTGTTTGATTTTCTATTGACAATAAAGTAGGGGGTGATGATAGAGGAGACCTTGAAGGTTCCAACCTTCACATGATAAATAAGACAAGATAAATGACAATTTTAGACATAAAATTTGGTGTGCATCTCTTTTGTCTTCATATTCTTTTCATTTTTTTGGACCATATATATATATATATTACTATACTACTCTAACTAACCATAAATTATTGGTAGCAATCAAAATTGTTGTACCCTATAACAGCTTAATATGAAATTATGAATTATTATCAGATCCTGTTATTTCCATCATCACATAGTTTTGTCATAACTAGTTTAAGGATCCACAAGTACATAAATTTTAAAAATAAAACAAGAAATGTCTTTTTGAACTATGCAATATTGAA
This sequence comes from Solanum lycopersicum, assembly GCF_036512215.1. Lineage (NCBI taxonomy): Eukaryota > Viridiplantae > Streptophyta > Magnoliopsida > Solanales > Solanaceae > Solanum > Solanum lycopersicum. Next base: position 61,081,221 of record NC_090808.1, read on the forward strand.
TAAAATTATGTCTAATTTATAGTTCGATCAAGATATACTTTCGTCGTTAATAAGTTAATAAAAAAATGCCTTAATTATTAGGTAATAGATTGAATTTTTTTTTTCAAATAAATATATTATTATTATTTTTATTTTTGATTATAGTGAACCCTATAAAAATAAAGCTGGGCTTTTGTTCAACAAGGAGTTAGTTTCGAGATAAGTTAGACATAAATATGTAATATCATGTTTGACAATTGATTAGAATGTAAATTATTTATACATAAAATTAATATGATATTAGATTTATGATTTATAAATCTACAGATTATTAGCGATATGAATTATTTTATGTAAGATAGAAAGTAAAATAATTCATACTATCTATTTATATATTCATAACTAAAATCTTCCTAAAATAATAGTATATAACCTCATAACTACTCAGGTTAATACTACTCCTTTAGTCATATTTGATGTGACATTCTATTTTTTAATATTCCGCCTCAAAAGAATATTCTTATTATAATTAAAAATAACTTAATTTTAAAAATTTCTTTTTATCTATAATTAAATAATTTATAACTATATTAATATATTAAAAATTATTTTAAAGAATTTGAAAGATTAAAATTTGAAGAGGGATGGAACACGAGAGAAGTGGCACCCATTTTGTTTTATTAAAATTTAGAATGGATGCAATAAGTCAATAAGATGCTGTTTGTAGGGAAAAGGACAATATGCGAGCCACGTTGGAAGTAGTAAAAAAAACACATAGAAAACCAACTTCAAAAGAAGAAAGAAAAAAAGTGAGAATAACAAGGTCTAATATTGGGACCCAACCTTTGAAATCTGTGACTAATAACCCCAGTTTTTTCTTCCAAGTAAATAATAACAGAAATTACTATTTTTTTTAAAAAAAATTTGCTTGATTTTCAATATCTCAATTATGTTATTTTTCTATTAAATTATTTATAATTTATTTCTAATTATAAATATTATTGACTAGTGTAGAACTAGATTTTATAAGATATATTGATAGAGGATACTGTTAGGATCGAATTCACACACATACACACTTGATAAATAAAGAACACAAGAATTTTTTGAGAGAGATGAGAGATCTAGAAAGAGAAAGAGAAAAAACCAATAGTTTGTGGTAACACTCCGTGAGTAAACTTCCACGGCAATGAGGTGCATATTAATAATTCAGAGTATATATAGTTACAGAGAAAAAATGGAGAATAAATAGTACAACCTAAAATTGGGAACTACCGTGAACATTAATATGTGACAGTACCTCAAATATTAATCAGGCTCCACAACCTAACAGATACATACGGTGTCCAAAACTCGAGAATAATTGTATTTTATTTCAAGTCATTTGAACACATCAGAAAACAAATGAGACTAACATATAATTTTTCTTCAATTCATTCAATTAAAATTATTACTATACGAATATAATTAAGATATTTACAACAAAAAAATTGATTAAAATTAGCTAACAATATTTAAAGTGAACAAATTATAAATAATTTAATAAAAAAATAACATAATTGAAATATCAAAGAAAAAAACCTAAGAGTTTAGAAATATAGTTATCGCGGTATGATTTCACAAGTAGAATAAATGATGTATAATGAATTTATAGTAATGATGAAGGAAAACAAGAATAGTACTTTGTGTTTCATCTAGTCTAGTGGAGTAGTAGTAGTAAATAACAACCTCTTCTCTCTCTTTCTTTCTTTGTCAGAGAGTTGAAGAAAATTGTTGATTAATATTTAATACTACTACCACTGATTCTCTGTTTCTCTTTCTAATGGAGTAGTAGTAGCAATAAAATGCAAAAGTGTATTGAAAAAAAATAAAGATAACAGCTTTTTTTTTTTTTTGAACATGTCAAAAATTATCTTTGGCTGAACAAAGTCTTCTCTTTCACACCTCCCAAACCCCTCTTCTCTCTGTCTATCAAGTATCAACTACAGCCCTATAGAGATTGAAGAATCTAGGGTTTTGTGTCTTGTTTGTTTTCTTTCTTTGCTCAATGTTATAGCTCTGCTTCCTGTCTTGTTTGTTGTTTGATTGATTAAATCACCTTCAGGTCATGTTTTGTTTTTTCTGGTTGATTTTACCTTTCTTCAGTTGAATTTCTCGATACCCCTTTTGTTTCTTTGTGTTGTATCAATTGGTTGTTGGTATCTAGGCTCTACCATTTTTATCTGTTTGTTGTATCTTTTTGTTTTTAAAATATGGAGGAGATTGAGGAAGCTAACAGAGTTGCAGTTGAGAGTTGTCATAGAGTTATTAGTAAGTTATCTCAACCTCATGATGAGAAAATTTTAGCAAGAGAGACTGGAGAGGCTGTTCACAAGTTTAAGAAAGTGGTGACTCTCTTAAATTCTAATTTGGGTCATGCAAGAGTAAGAAAAACCAAGAAAATTCTGACCCCTTTTCCCCATAGCCTCTTGTTAGAGAATTCAAGTTGTAAAATTGTTGATGATCAGCTTAAACCCTTACAACTGCTTCCTATCACCTATCCTGAAAATATCAGACTAGAAATTGGTTCTAATGTGAATAGGATTCACCCTTCATTGGAGTTAAATTCACATAGTAAAAATCCTCTTCAGTTAGCCCAACAAACAAGCTATCACTTTGCCCAACAGCAGCAGCAACAGAGGCGGTATCAGCTTCAGCAGCAGGCGGATATGATGTATCGGCGTAGTAATAGTGGGATTAGTTTAAACTTTGATAGCTCTACATGTACTCCAACTATGTCATCAACGAGGTCGTTTATCTCCTCGTTGAGTATTGATGGAAGTGTAGCTAACTTGGATGGTAATGCCTTCCATTTTATCGGGGCTTCGCGCTCCGCGGATCAGAGCTCAGTTCAACATAAGAAAAGGTGCTCCGGAAGGGGAGAGGAGGGGAGTGTGAAATGTGGAAGCAGTGGTAGATGTCATTGCTCGAAGAAGAGGTTCGTAGTTTAATTTAGGCATCCTATAGTTACTTATGTTTTATATGTACTTGAAAAAAAAGACTTGCTGGATTATGTTTAACAGGAAGCACAGGGTAAAGAGGTCAATCAAGGTTCCTGCTATAAGTAACAAACTAGCTGATATTCCTCCGGATGAGTATTCTTGGAGAAAATATGGTCAGAAACCGATCAAAGGTTCTCCGCACCCTAGGTATAATGCAGCGGTATTAACTGCAAATTTGCTGTGGTTGCTTCTTAGTGTATGTACTACACGTCTTGTTGTTTTTGATGTTTGTTTCAGCTGCTTTTTTTGTCTTCTCATGTTTCCCACTTTGTTTCGCTGGAACGTGTCTTGTTTATCTTACTTGGCTGGTGGAGATAGCAAGTCCCTGGATAGTTAACAGATTGGATAATTTAACTGAATCGGCTTTGTTAACATCTTTGCTAACCGAAAGGGGATGTTGTAATGGTTCATTTGTTGATAAAAAATTGCTAGACTAGAGAATGTGAACTGGCAGCTTTGTGTAGTCTTACCTTTCCGTGTAGTTTTTTTTAGTTCGTCGAGTACAGACTCAGCTAAATCTTTCCTTGGCTTGTGCAGGGGATACTACAAGTGTAGCAGCATGAGAGGCTGTCCTGCCAGGAAGCACGTTGAGAGATGCTTGGAAGAGCCATCAATGCTTATTGTCACTTACGAAGGAGAACATAACCATCCTAGGTTGCCATCCCAATCGGCAAATGCATGAGATCTTTAGAGAAATGCGAACAAAGATCATCATCATCATAAGCCTCGAGAAATTTCGAATACTCTATTTTAAACCGGCTTCAATTGTTCCTGTACATATTTTGCTTTGAAGTGCAATGCACATGGGGCCAAATACTAGTTCAAAAATTGGAAGGGTATATGGAAAGGCAAATGTAAAGCCAGGTTAATGATGCAGTGAGACTTTAAAGGTTTCCTAATTGTAAGATTATCCTCATAAAGTATGACTCCTTTTTTGAAAAAAAGTTTTAGGATTTGCTTATTTAACAATCATACTACTTAGGATGCTTGGACGGTACCAACAAGGTAAAAGTTTACATAACCAATCAACTGAGCTAAACGTCTGCCCCTAAAACGTAGGAGTAGGATGTAATGATGGTCAGGAAAAGAATAAGAATATAATAGCTGTTTGTTTGTAGAGGAATTTTAACACTACCTCCTATAGAATCAATGCTCTAATAAGAAACTTACGTCTTGGGCATAGGAACTAGCTATTGTGGTATGTCAAAATCAGAGGTTTGTCCCTTTGATATATTATGCTTAATAAATGACACATGGTGACTGATGGTTTGCTCTTTTGCCTTAGTTGGAAGTAGGAATGATGTGCATTATCTAAAAGCAACTTTGTTAGTTTCCTTGCTAGTATTTAGCTATTCAAAATACTAAAGTGATATAAAAAATCTACCTTAAGTGGTTAATATTCGGATAAATAAAAAGGTTTTAGAGTTGTTAGTTTTTTTTTTTTAATTCCGCTCTAGGAACTCTAACTCTTTTTGCTACCTTAATAACTCACATTCACAAGATTAAAATTTGAAATGAAAGAGCATTTACCATTCGAGAAGTTCTATCTCGTCAAATCATTAGGGCCACAATTGGATACGTTGTGTTTCCTGTGAAAGGGCATGTGGTACGTTATGTATCATTGTAGTGGAATATGGCAAGCAAAGCACTAGCTAAGAAAAGAGTGCAAGTTAGTGCTTCACAATTTATTTATTTTTTCCATTTGGTGTATAGTATCTACAATAAAATCCAATTAAATTTGGATTTCAAAAAAATTTATATTGAAAAAGTAAAATGCTTTCTAATAAAAATGATTCTGTATTCTAAAAAAAATCGAACGCTAAACCTGATTAAGGACGAAACAAATACTTCACTTCTCTTTAACTTGTTTCAAACTGCTATGATTTGAAAGCTGAATAGGCCATTTGCTATCTTTATCTTAAAATTGAGTCGATAAGACACTATGATTCCTGCTTTTATTCCCATTGTTATTATGAGTCCGTACAATATGTCAGCCTTTCGACATGTATATTTTTTTAAAAGATTATTATGTAGTGTTTTTGAAAAATTTAAAAATATACTTCATTCTAATAATTTAATATTTTTATAATAATTATTATTAATTATTACGTGACGTTTTTCTATTAGAAAGACTTTAGTTTCAATCCATCAAACTTTCTCCTACCCACCCGACCCATATTGATATCTCTTGAACCAAACCTGTTGGTATGTAACAAGAATTGATGGGAAATAGAGGGAAGGAGAGGAATTTGAAAAGTTTAGAATTTGAAAGGTTGGGAACTTGAAAAGTCCTCTAATGCTTTAATAAAAAAGGCAATAGTCCCTCATCGGTAATGGAAATGAAAATAGGAGAGTTTAAATAAATAAACACTCCTATTAATTGTTAAAAGGGTTGGAAAGAGGGACCCCCCTCATGCCATCGTCATCGTTGTCGCTCGCTTCGGCTTTGGCTTTGGCTTTGGCAAATGATCGATCGAGAGATAATTTTTTGGACAAAATTTATTTTATTTATTTATTTAATTAATTAAATGGCTAAAAATTATTTTCAATTAATTAGTTGATAACAGAAATTAACCGAAATATTTTCAACTTTTTAGTTAACCCGACCCGACTCGGATCCGCGCTTGACCCATTTTAAATCCGTTATATTTAAAAAAATTCCCGCCACTGTTCTGAAAGGTTGCAACTTTCAGGAACAGTCAATACCATTTGAAAGTTTGCAACCTTTCATTAATGGTCGTGTCAGAATATATTATTCTTGCCTATAAATACCATTCAGTCTTCAGAATATTTACTAACGAAATTTTCTGATCTTCCTTCTTCTTAAAAAATAAATATTTCTTCGTGTACTTTCCTGCTGTGGATTGATTCGCTGACAGTAGAGTTTTTGGTATCTATACTCTACTGATTAAGATCATTTTACCTTGGGAGGTTATATTCCAAATCAAACCTCGGATACTAGAGGGGAATAATTTCCTTAAAGGGACACTGTGAATTCAGTGGACTTGATTTTCTTTCTAAATTATCAAAAAGAGTATTCCAGATTCTGGTAAGTTTTACAGATGAAATTATTTTACAAATAAAATTCTGTTCATCTTATTTACTGGTTCTAAAAATCTCAGTTACTTCGTGTATCTGAATGATTTATTACAACCAGTAATTTTTTATTTTCTTTACACAGATTGTCAACAATCTTAAGGAAATTATATAAATCTGTGTTTCTAGTGGAGACAAAAGTCTTTGTGATTTTATACTCCTTTAAGTCTGTAATTATAATTTATTGCTTACTTATATTGTATCAATTTTGTTTATCAGAAATGGAAAACACTGGTGTTACAGTGGTTGTTGCTGCACCAACCCGAACTCTTGTATCACAAGCAGAGAAACCGGGTAAATTCACAGGTGAATTTCAAAGGATGGCAGCAACGAGTATTTTTCTGGCTTACCACTCTTGGTCTACAGAAATTTATAAGTGAAGATACTCCAGTACCTGCTGATGATATGCAGACAGGGAAAAATTTATGATTGTTGAAGCATGGAAACAGTCAGACTTCCTATGTGAAGGTTACATTTTGAGTGCTTTAGAGGATGACTTATATAATGTCTATAGAACAATAACAATTTCAAAAGAGTTATGGAATGCACTTGAGAAGAAATATAAGACAGAAGATGCATGCTTGAAAAAATTTGTGGTCGCAAAGTTTTTAGACTATAAAATGGTAGATAGTAAAACTGTTGGATCACAAGTGCAGGAACTTCAACTTATTCTCCATGATCTGATTGCTGAAGATATGGTAGTAAATGAAGTTTTTCAAATGGCTGTAATGATCGAGAAATTGCCTCCTTCGTGGAATGATTTCAAGAATTATCTAAAGCACAAGCGTAAAGAAATGAAGCTTGAAGATCTTGTGATTCGTCTCAAGATTGAGGAAGATAACAAAAATGTTGAAAAGAAGTCGCGTAAGAGTTCAACAATCATTGGAGTTAATATTGTTGAAGAAGCTCCTACCAAAGACAAAAAGAGAAAGAAGTCCAATGGGCAGAAGTCAGAACATGCCAAGAAGAAATTCAAAGGCAACTGTTATAATTGTGGCAAGGCTGGTCATAGATCTTCTGATTGTCATGCTCCAAGATAGGACAAAAACAAAGGCAAAGGTAAAAGTCAAGCAAACATCGTGGAAAAGATGAAAGATGCAAATGACTTGTGTGCAATGATATCAGAGTGTAACTTAGTTGAAAATCCCAAGGAGTGGTTTCTCGATTCTGGTGCTACTAGACATATTTGCTCTACAAAAGAAGCCTTTGCAACGTACACTCCTGCTGAGTACGATGAAGATTTATTCATGGGAAACACAACAACAACTAGGATTGCAGGCACTGGGAAAGTAATGTTGAAAATGACATCCGGCAAAGTGTTGACTTTAAACAATGTTCTACATGTCCCTACTATTAGGAAGAATTTAGTTTATGCTGCACTACTCGTTAAGAACGGGTTTAAGTGTGTCCTAGTTAGTGATAAAACTGTAATAAGTAAGAATGAAATGTTCATAGGAAAGGGCTACCTCAATGAGGGTCTTTTCAAACTAAATGTAATGGTTATTGACAGTATTAATAAAAATTCTGCTTCTGTTTACTTATTGGAGTTAAGTGATTTATGGCATGCCCGTTTGGGACATGTAAATTACAAAGCCTTGCGAAAATTGGTTAATCTAGAAGTATTGCCTGATTTTAAATGTGATAAGTCGAAATGTGAAATTTGTATGGAAAGTAAGTTTGTTAAACATCCTTACAAGTCTGTTGAAAGAAATTCTAAAACTTTAGACTTAATTCACACAGATATATGCGATATGAAGTCAACACCATCTCGTGGTGGGAAAAAGTATTTTATAACTTTTATTGATGACTGCACTCGATTTTGTTATGTATATTTGCTTAATAGTAAGGATGAAGCAATTGATGCATTTAAGCAATACAAAAATGAAGTGGAAAACCAATTGAATCTAAAGATAAAAATGATTCGGAGTGATAGGGGTGGATAATATGAATCTCCTTTTGCAGAGATATGTTTGTAATATGGTATTATTTATCAAACTACTGCACCTTATACACCACAGTCAAATGGTTTGGCAGAACGGAAGAACAGAACATTAAAGGAAATGATGAATGCCTTAATGATCAATTCTGGTTCACCACGAGATCTTTGGGGGGAAGCCATCCTTACAGCTAATAAAATACTCAATAGAGTACCCCATCGAAAAACACAATCAATTCCATATGAGTTGTGGAAAGGAAGAAAACCCAACTTGAAATATTTCAAAGTGTGGGGGTGTTTAGCCAAGGTAGAGGTTCCTTTACCGAAAAGGATTAAAATTGGACCCAAAACAATAGATTGTGTCTTTATTGGGTATGCAGTGAATAGTAAAGCCTGTCGATTTTTGGTTCACTAATCTGATAATCCTGAGATTCATGTTAATACGATAATTGAATATGATAATGCAGAGTTTTTTGAAAACATTTATCCGTATAAAACTGAAAGTGAGTCAACAAGTGAAAGACCTAAATGACCACGAGAAGAATCAATGGAAAATATTCTAACTAGTGAGGAACCTAGGCGAAGTACTCGACAACGAAAATCTGTTTCTTTCGGTCCAGATTTGGTAGCACTATTGCTTGAAAATGAGCCTGAAACATTAAAAGCAGCTATGTCTTCGTCAAAGTCAACTTATTGGAAAGAAGCAGTCAATAGTGAGATTGAATCAATTTTAAGCAATCACACTTGGGAATTGACTGATCTTCCTCCAGGAAATAAACCTTTAGGATCAAAATGGATCTTTAAAAGGAAAATGAAACCTGATGTAACTATTGACAAATATAAGGCTAGACTGGTAGTCAAAGGGTACAGACAAAAGGAAGGTCTGGACTACTTTGACACATACTCTCCAGTAACAAGGATAAGATCAATTAGGATGTTAATAGCACTAGCAGCAGTGCATGATCTTAAAATCCACCAAATGGATGTAAAGACAACCTTCTCAAATGGAGAGTTAGAGGAAGAAATTTACATGGAACAACCTGAAGGGTTTATAGTTCCTGGTAAAGAAAAGAAAGTGTGCAGACCTGTGAAGTCACTTTATGGACTCAAGCAAGCACCCAAACAATGGCATGCTAAATTTGATCAAATAATGTTGGCAAATGGATTCTAGATTGACGAATGTGATAAATGTGTTTACATTAAAAACATTATGAATCATGAAGTCATTGTTTGTTTGTATGTTGATGACATGTTAATAATGAGTAAAGAAATTGACGATATAAATGCTACTAAGCGCATGTTGTCCAGCAAGTTCGATATGAAAGACTTAGGAGTTGCTGATTTAATCTTAGGGGTCAGGATTATCAAAACTCCCCAGGGACTAGCATTATCTCAATCTCATTATATTAAAAAAGTATTGGATAAGTTCAATTACTTGAATTTCAATGTAGTCAAAACTCCAATTGATTTAAGTTGTACATTTAAAAAGAATGAAGGTCAAAGTGACTCTCAATTGGAATATGCCAGAGTGTTGGGATGTTTGATGTATATTATGAATTGCACGCGACCAGATATAGCATGTGCTATTAGTAAACTGAGTCGGTACACTAGTAATCCTAATCAAACTCACTGGATGGCTATGAAACGTGTGTTGTGTTATCTAAAATGGACACAACATTATACTTTGCATTATAATAAATATCCTGCTGTGATTGAAGGATATAGTGATGCAAATTGGATCACCGGGTCAAATGATATAAAATCCACGAGTGGTTATGTATTCATACTTGGTGGAGGAGCTGTCTCTTGGAAATCTTCCAAACATACATGTATTGCTCGCTCCACAATGGAATCTGAATTCATTGCTTTGGATAAGGCTGGTGAAGAAGCGGAATGGCTCTGGAATTTTCCTAGAGGATATTCCATTCTGGCCCAAACCTGTTGGACCAATTTGCATACATTGCGATAGTCAAGCAGCAATAGGTAGGGCAGGGAGCGTTATGTACAACGGGAAGTCTCGTCATATACGACGTAGACACAACACCATAAGACAATGGCTCTCTAGTGGAATTATCACAATTGACTATGTAAAGTCAAGCGATAATGTGTCAGATCCACTAACTAAAGGCCTAGTGAGAGAGGCAGTTGAAAGATCATCAAAGGGAATGGGTTTACGGCTTAGGATAAGTAAGAATGATGGTAACTCTATCTAGCAGACTGGAGATCCCAAGAGCTAGATTCAAGGAGAAAAACAAAGTTGTGGCTGACGGTTCGACATTGTCAATTAACTCAATCCATTCTCATGATGAAGACAATGTTCAGGAAAAGGTAAAGACTTTAAGGCTTGTTAATGAGGTAATAAAGCTTAAAGTTTTTAATGATTTACTAAGTTTGGTAGATTTGACCAAATAGTGTATCTACGAGATGACACGGTTAGAAATCACCTATGTGAGTGTGAAGTGGAAGCCGCTTCAAAGAGAATTTTATGTCAAAAGCTTATTCTCTATACACTCATGAAACCAGGAGGTGTTCATGGCTGAAACGAATACAACCGTAAGAATCATAAACAGTAAAGGGTTAATTGTGTGACATATGGTTGTCTAGGTATACACCAAAGTTCGACGGTTCAAAGATATAACATCTACCGATTGACCGAGTATATCCGACATATGTTCACTACGGAAAGTCCAAGGGGAAACCTACTTATCCAAATGCAATTAATCATTGCTTGTAAAGTACACAATTGTCCGTGCATTTCTATGTTATAACTATTCCCCATCAATGTGGGGGATTGTTGGGTATGTAGCAAGAATTGATTGGAAATAGAGGGAAGGCGATGAATTTGAAAAGTTTAGAACTTGAAAGGTTGGGAACTTGAAAAGTCCTCTAATGCTTTAATAAAAAAGGCAATAGTCCCTCATCGGTAATGGAAATGAAAATAGGAGAGTTTAAATAAATAAACACTCCTATTAATTATTAAAAGGGTTGGAAAGAGGGACCCCCCTCGCGTCGTCGTCGTCGTCGCTCGCTCGCTTCGGCTTCGGCTTTGGCAAATGATCGATCAAGAGATAATTTTTTGGATAAAATTTATTTTAATTATTTATTTAATTAATTAAATGGCCAAAAAATATTTTCAATTAATTAGTTGATAACAGAAATTAACCAAAATGTTTTCAACTTTTTAGTTAACCCGACCCGATTCGGATCCGTGTGCGTGACCCGTTTTAAATATGTTATATTTAAAAAAATTCCCGCCACTGTTCTGAAAGGTTGCAACTTTCAGGAACAGTCAATACCATTTGAAAGTTTGCAACCTTTCATTAATGGTCGTGTCAATTCTGAAAGGGTTGCAACCTTTCAGAATATATTATTCTTGCCTATAAATATCATTCAGTCTTCAGAATATTTACTAATGAAATTTTCTGATCTTCCTTCTTCTTAAAAAACAAATATTTCTTCGTGTACTTTCCTGCTGTGGATTGATTCGCTGACAGTAGAGTTTTTGGTATCTATACTCTACTGATTAAGATCATTTTACCCTGGGAGGTTATATTCCAAATCAAACCTTGAATACTAGAGGGGAATAATTTCCTTAAGGGGACACTGTGAATTCAGTGGACATGATTTTCTTTCTAAATTATCAAAAAGAGTATTCCAGATTCTGGTAAGTTTTACAGATTAAGTTATTTTACAAATAAAGTTCTGTTCATCTTATTTACTGGTTCTAAAAACTCAGTTACTTCGTGTATCTAAATGATTTATTACAACCAGTAATTTCTGATTTTCTTAACTCAGATTGGCAACAAAACCCAAGTACAAGATTCATTTAAAAATTAAAAAGATTGAATCATTTCTTGTCCCTCTAAATTTGATACTTATCTTATTTTTCTTCTTCCCATTTTCTTATTAAGCAATTTCATGATCAATTTCTGTATAAGTTGATACGAGTGTGCTTATATATTTTCAGTATAAGTTGATACAAGTGTGCTTATACATTTTCAGTACAATTTGCCCTTTTTTGACATTTTGCAACTTTGAATGTAATCAAAAGCTTATAGAAGTAATCCAAAATGCCAAGACTTTTTACAAAATTTAAAATCTAGATAGGCCTATTCACATTAAAAGATTAGTTTTATGTAAGGCCTAACATCAGACATAAGCCGCACCAATTTGCATCTTAGCAGATGATTTCATTTTGAACATTATTTGCATGAGAAGAAAAAACTAAAATTATATTTCATTTGAGATTTATTTTGAAATTGCTTAATAAGAAAAGGATAGAAGAAAAATAAGATATTAGGTTAGGGTGTGTGTGGGGTGGGGGAGATAATTCAAATTTTTATTTTTAATGAATCTTTTATTGAGTTTGGAACTTAAATAAGCCAAAAAAAAAATAAAATGATCAAAATAAGTCACTATTTTAGAAAGTAACTAAAATAAGATTAGTGGAAGAAAAAAATTCAATTTATTCAATATTCTAAACGTCTCTCTTTAGTCCCATAACATTCTTTTCTAATATATAATGAGATTATTTTAAATATGTTGGTATGATTATTTATTTTTTTAATAAATTTACTTATTTATGTTAGTTTATTGGTAATATATCATTCAAGTTCAATGTTAGGTCAGTGATTAATTGACAATCTGTTCAAAATATTATTAACTAAATGATTATTTAATAGTAAAATATTTATTAATTTATTGCATTAAAAAATCTAAGAGCACAAATTTAAATTGAAAAATATTAATATCAATTTTATAAATCATATTTGAATGAAACAATGAAAAATCCATGATAAGAAGTTAAACTAATCTCAATATGACACATATCATTGTATCAAATTTTTAATTTGAGCACGCTTACCAAAAATATTGACCAAAACTAATTTTTGGTAAAACATAAAAGTTAAAAACGCCTAACAACAAAAACTGAAAACGGAAGCCTCAAAACCTGAACCTACCATCCTATTAGATATAAGAATGTCCATCTGAAGCTAATTGCGCTGACGGAATTCTCTGCGGAGCAGGTTTACAAAAAATGTTAAGCAAAGTCAAGTTTTGGCCAAAAGTTAAAAGTTAAAATGCCTAAGGTACAAACTAAATATGAAAACCTCAAAATCCAAATCAACCATTCAATAAGACGGAAAATGACCTTCCAAAGTTTTTAAACGCATTGATGAAATTCAAATTTGAGCATGTTTCACAAAAAAATTGACCTAATTTAAATTTTAGTCAAAAGTTAGAAAGTTAAAACGCTTAACGACACAAACTGAAAATAAACTGAAAACTTAACCAACCATCCTATGAGGCAAAACTGAAATTGTGTGTCTAACTGCATGACAAAATTTCAATTCGAGCACGATTATGAAAATATTGACTAAAGTGAAATTTTGGCCACAAAAAAAATTATATTATAATGCCTAACGACACAAACTAAAAACGTAAGCCTCAAAACCCGAACCCTCTATCTTATTACATAAAAAATAACCTTCTGCATCTAATTGCACTGACAAAATTCTCATTTGAGCACGTTTATCAATATATTGATCGAAGTTAAATTTTGGCCAAAATTTGTAAGTCAAAACACCTAATGACACACAGTAAAAATGAAAGCCTAAAATCCAAACCAACCATCTTATTAGATAAAAAATGGCCGTTGTTGTTAATTATGTCGACAAAATTTATCTGAGCACGTACATAAAAATATTGACCAAAGTCAAATTTGGTCAAAACATAAGATTTAAAACATCTTAAGGCACATACAAAAAAATGGAAGCCTCAAACTTTGAACAACCTTCATCTTAGATAAAAAATTACCTTTGAAAGCTAATGACAACGACATAGTTCTAATCCAAGTACTGTTGGGAAAGACAAGGCACTAACAAAGAATGCCTGACAGGATAACAGCGGAAGAATACCCAAGTCTATACTTTCCCTTCTCGATTTGAACCAAGAGAAAATAAACAACCACAAGCAATATGATAGTAAGGCAGCAAGTAATTCAACCAAACAAATATAACAAGGCAATGATAAACCAATCACACAAGACACCAAGATTTACGTGGAAAACCCTTCGATGTGAAGAGTAAAAAACCACGGGACTAAAAACTCCACTATAATCACTAAGAGTTACAATATTTTTCTCCAAAATTGGCCACAAAACAAGTTCCAAACAACGAGCAACAACAAAATAAGATTGCACCAAATCTAGAGAATTAAAGGAGCAAAATTACCAATTTCGTAGCTACTGTTCACGACAGCAAAACTGAAGCTGCAAGCCACCAAATCCAACTCTGTCAGTTCCTAATCAAAGATTGAGATGAAGATAATATTCTGTCCAAAAATCAGCTCAATCGGACAAGAAACGAAGCGGGAATCGCAATTTGAAGTTGGCTGTTATGGCTGAAATTTGACTGTGAAAAACTGCTCTCTTTCTCTCTTTTTGGCTGCTGAAAAGCACTCTTCGTATTTATAAGTAAGACCTAAATAGGCTTATATTTACCTTATAAGAATGGGCCTATGGGCAAAAATGGGTTGGTCCAAATTGGGCTTTTATTTATCCACATAGGAAGGGAAAAAAAGACCCATAACCCAACAATTCTCTCCCTCACGAGTATGTGGAGGAGACCGCCATCCCGGCGACCATGCAACAATCTTCAAACTTCCCTCTTGGCAAAGCTTTAGTCATCATATCGGAACCATTGTCATTTGTATGAATCTTTTCAAGCTCAAGCAACTTAGAATCCAACACATCTCGAATCCAATGGTATCTCACATCAGTGTGTTTAGACCGACCATGGAACGTAGAGCTCTTGCCAAGATGTATAGCACTTTGACTGTCACAATAAAGCACATACCTCTCTTGATCACAACCAAGTTCCCCCAAGAACCTCTTCATCCAAAACAATTCTTTACAAGCTTCAACGATAGCAATAAGCTCAGCTTCTGTATAGATAGAGCAACACATTTTTGCAACCTAGATTGCCAAGACACAGCTCCCCCTGCAAAAGTAACCAAGTACCCTGAAGTAGACTTGCGAGTATCAACATCACCAGCCATGTCTGAATCAGTATAACCACAAAGAATAGGCTTCCCTGTACCAAAACACAAACTCAGACTAGAAGTGCCACAGAGATATCTCATAACCCACTTCACAGCATTCCAATGTTCTCTTCCCGGATTAGAAAGAAAACGGCTAACAACTCCAACAGCGTGAGCAATATCCGGTCTTGTACAAACCATCGCATACATCAAACTACCAACAGCTGAAGCATAAGGAACTTTCTTCATATTTTCCTTCTCATCATCACTAGAAGGACACTGTTTCGTGCTCAATTTGAAGTGCATAACTAAAGGTGTACTGACAACCTTAGCTTTATCCATGCTGAATCTGCGAAGTACTTTCTGAATGTACTTCTCTTGTGATAATACCAATTTCTTGGCCTTTCTATCACGGACAATCTGCATGCCAAGAATCTGCCTTGCTGGTCCTAAGTCTTTCATAGCAAAATACTTACTCAACTCTTGCTTCAACTTCTGTATCCTGCAAGTATTATGACCAACAACAAGCATGTCATCAACATAAAGCAACACAATAATAAAGTCACCATCAGAGAACTTTTGCACAAAAACACAATGGTCTGAAGAAGTTTTCTTGAAGCCCTGCTGACTCATAAAAGAACCAAACTTCCTGTACCACTGCCTGAGAGCTTGTTTCAAACCATACAAGCTCTTCTTCAATTTGCAAACATAATTCTCTTTACCCTTGACTTCAAAACCTTCCGGTTGCTCCATATAAATTTCTTCATCTAAGTCACCATGGAGGAAAGCAGTTTTAACATCCATTTGTTCAACCTCTAAATCTACACTTGCAGCCAAGCCTAGAACCACACGAATGGATGACATCTTCACAACTGGAGAGAATATCTCATCATAATCAACTCCTTTTTTCTGATTAAATCCCTTGACAACTAATCTAACTTTGTACTGTGGAACTGGATTACCATCTTCATGTTTCACCCGAAAAACCCACCTGTTTTTCAAAGCTTTTCTGTCTTTAGGTAACTTAACCAAATCAAAGGTATGATTATCATGCAAGGATTTAATCTCATCTTCCATAGCATCAAACCACCTTTCTTTTTTCTTCACTTTCCATGGCCTCATCAAGACTCTCAGGTTCTCCCCCGTCATTCAAGAGTACATACTCATTGGGAGAATAACGAGATGAAGGAATTCTCTCTCTACTAGATCGTCTGAGAGAACTCTCTGGAGCATCTATAATTGGTTGTTGGACAACCACATCATCTTGCACTGGAGCATCAACAACATCATGCCGGTCATTCTGAACATGATCACCATCTTCATTATCAACTTTATTTTCATCATTATGAAGATTTTCTTCAGGTGCAATAGTCAAAGGAACTGGATCAACATCAACTAAGCTCTCACTAGTCTGAAAATCAGCCTTGTCAGCTTTATCAAAATCTTTAATTGTTTGGTCTTCAAAGAACACAACATCACGGCTTCTAACAAGTTTCTTCTCAACAGGATCATAGAAACGATAGCCAAATTCATCTTGACTATAACCAATGAAGATACACTGCCTAGTTTTAACATCCAACTTTGACCTTTCATCCTTAGGAACATGTACAAAGGCTTTACACCCAAAGACTCTAAGATGATCATAAAAAACATTCTTACCAGTCCAAACTCTGTCAGGGACATCACCATCTAAAGCAACAACAGGAGATAAATTGATAACATAAGCAGCAGTATTAAGTGCTTTTGCCCAAAAGGAATCTGACAGCTTAGCATCTGAAAGCATACATCTAACCCTCTCAACTAGAGTTCTGTTCATCCTCTCTGCTAAACCATTTAACTGAGGAGTCTTTGGAGGAGTTTTCTGATGCCTAATACCTTGCTCTCTGCAATATCTATCAAAAGGACCAATATACTCACCACCATTATCTGAGCGGATGCATTTCAATGTCTTTCCTGTTTGTCTTTCAACCAAGGCCAGAAAATCCTTGAACACATCAAGTACTTGATCCTTGGACTTCAAAGGAAATACCCAGAGTTTGTGAGAATGATCATCAATAAAAGTCACAAAGTAAAGTGCACCACCATGAGATCTTACCTTAAAAGGACCACACAAATCAGAATGTACCAACTCCAGCAAATAGAGCTTTCTTGAAGGCGGATGACTTTGAAAAGAAACTCTTTTCTGTTTACCGGCTAAGCAATGAACACATTTCTTCAACTTTACTTGTTTCACTCCAGAAAGCAAATTTTTCTTAGCCAAACTATCAATCCCCTTCTCGCTCATATGACTTAGCCTTCTATGCCATAACTCTGATGAAGTATCATTCTCCACCAAATTTACTGAGTCTCTGGACATGGAGCCCTGAAATACATACAAGTTAGACAACTTGTCACCACGGGCCACAACCATCAAACCTCTAGTAATCTTCCACTGGCCAACACCATGTGTATTAACATAACCCTCATCATCAAGATATCCCACAAAAATCAAATTCAAGCGAACATCTGGAGCATGCTTGACATTATTAAGAACTAGTTTGGAACCATTGTTACTTTCCAAACAAACTGTCCCAATGCCAATAACTTCAACTTCATGATTATTGCCCATTTTCAACGTTCCAAAATTACCTGGAGTATAAGAAGAAAATAATTCCTTCTTTGGCATGACATGAGAAGTAGCACCAGAATCCACAAACCAGCTAGACTCATCACGAACAAGATTAATGGCATTTTCATCACAAGAAACAAGAAGATCATTATTAGCAACAACATCAACACGATTTTCATTATCGCCTTCTCTCTTTTGTTGTCTCATATCTCTCTTGTGCTTGTAACAATATTTCATGATATGCCCGTTCTTGTGGCAATAGTCACATGTAGTATTCTTGTATTTAGACTTTGACTTGCTTCTACTTTTACCTCTATCATTTTGACCTCTGGACTTGTTTCTCCCCTATCTTCAGTAACCAAAACATCGGAGTGTGAAGCTGAAGAAGACGAGGCTTGAGATCTTCTTCTCATTTCTTCATTCAAGACACCACTCTTAGTATATTTCATGGTTACAACACCACTGGGAGCAGAATTAGTTAAAGAACGTCGAAGAGTTTCCCAAGAGTCTGGTAGAGTATTAAGAAGCCAAAGTCCCTGTATCTCATCATCAAACTTTACACCCATTCCGGACAGCTGGTCAAGAACACCCTGAAAATCATTAATATGATCAGAAATAGGAGTGCCCTCTTTATACCTGATATTCATTAATTGTTTCAATAGGAACAACTTGTTGTTGCCAGTCTTCGAAGCATAAAGTGTCTCGAGCTTGTCCCACAAACTTTTGGCATGTGTCTCATTCACAATATGATTTCTAACATTATCTTCAACCCATTGTCTAATATAGCCACAAACCTGCAGATGCTCAAATTCCCATTCTTCATCATTCAAAGACTGAGGCTTATTAGAAACAAACACAGGTAAATGCATCTTCTTGACAAATAGAAGATCTTTCATCTTGCCTTTCCAAATATGATAGTTACTACCAGTTAAACACACCATTTTGCTCATATTTGCCTCCATCATTCAAAACGACAATCAACAATAACCAATGCTCTGATACCACTTTGTTGGGAAAGACAAGGCACTAACAAAGAATTTCTGACAGGATAACAGCGGAAGAATACCCAAGTCTATACTTTCCCTTTTCGATTTGAACCAAGAGAAAACAAACAACCACAAGAAATATGATAGTAAGGCAGCAAGTAATTCAACCAAACAAATATAACAAGGCAATGATAAACCAATCACACAAGACACCAAGATTTACGTGAAAAACTCTTCGATGTGAAGAGTAAAAAACCACGGGACCAAAAGCTTTACTATAATCACCAAGAGTTACAATATTGTTCTCCAAAATTGGCCACAAAACAAGTGCCAAACAACGAGCAACAACAAAATAAGATTGCACCAAATCTAGAGAATTAAAGGAGCAAAATCACCAATTTCGCAGCTACTGTTCACGATAGCAAAACTGAAGCTGCAGGCCACCAAATCCAACTCTGTCAGTTCCTAATCAAAGATTGAGATGAAGATAATATGCTGTCCAAAAATCAGCTCAATCGGACAAGAAACGAAGCGGGAATCGCAATTTGAAGTTGGCTGTTATGGCTGAAATTTGACTGTGAAAAACTGCTCTCTTTCTCTCTTTTTGGCTGCTGAAAAACACTCTTTGTATTTAAAAATAAGACCTAAATAGGCTTATATTTGCCTCATAAGAATGGGCCTATGGGCAAAAATGGGTTGGTCCAAATTGGGCTTTTATTTATCCACATAGGAAGGGAAAAAAGACCCATAACCCAACAAGTACGTTTACCAAAAATATTGACCAAAGTCAAGTTTTCACTAAAATTTAAAAGTTAAAAGCCTAACGACACAAACTGAATATGAAAGCCTCAACATTAGACGTTGATTACCAAAAAAATTAACTTCAATTGGTAACTTTTACAACTATTCAAATATAAGTTAGGAATTAATAATTTACCAATACATTTTATTACACTTGGTAATAATTACTATTCAACTAAACATTCATATGTAATATTACCAACTAATAATTAATATGTTGGTAAATTTTACCAATGGTTTAATGATCGTTGGTATATTACCAACTATTTTAATGATGTTAGTAATTTACTAACTATAATATTTATTCGTCGGCATGATTTCCAACTAATTGGATATTGGTTCAAGTTTACCAACAAATTACATTTCGTTACTAATTACCAACACATTTATATGTGGTTGGTAAATTTAGCAACACAATCTTACCTTTGGTAAATGATTAGTTAGTAATTCATTGGTAATATGTTAGTAAATTATATAAACATTTTTTTTCTCATATTTACAACCGATATATAATTCGTTGGTAATATTACCAACAAAAAGTATGTTAGTAAAATTTTAGTTGGTAATCCATTGATAGAATGTTGCTAATTTAGCGTCTTTTTTTACCTGTATTTACAAATTAAAATACTTAGTTGGCAAGATTTTGGTTGGTAATCTGTTAGAATTTTATTGTTAAGTTTTAAAATATAATTCAATTATAAATATGTTGGTAATTTGTTAGTTGAATGCTAACCAACTTAAGTTTTTAGTAAAATATGTTGGTAATTTAGGATTTTTTTTAGTGTCCTAGCCTACTTGGGCACTAAGAAATTGTTGATGAACCTCTATTTAGAGCCCGTATATATTCAAGTTTTTAAAAATTATTGTGTGACCAAATTTTCAATTTGACATCATATTTAAATTTTTTAGTATTCTGTATAAGGTGCCTTTTTAAATAACGATGATTCTGATTGTTAAAATTGAAGACGAGTGTGCTGGTATGGTTTAAAATTTTGTAACTTGAGTATTGCTAATTGCTAAATTCTATTGAATATCAATGAGTTAACAAGATTATAAGTGATGATAATTATCTAGCAATCAACTATCACAAATCATGTGGATTTTTTTAATCAATTTCTAACATGTAATGCACTAAAATTAATCTAATACTTTAGCTCAACAAAATTATTTTAAGCTTACAGTTGTCAATTGAATTATATCTAGTCATTATCACTAATGATATTTCACGAGTAATATTAGCGATTTAAAGTAATAATAGTCTGCAACCTTAAATTATAGATGAAAACATAAAAAGTTGTTGAAACCATATCATTTCAACATTTTAAAGAAATTAAACAAAAACCAATCATAAGTTAATCATTCATACATTACACAAGAGCCTGTTTGGCTCAGTTTAAAAGCTGGTCAAACTGACTTAAAAGCTGGTTTTTGACTTATTTAGCTGTTTGGCAATACTCAAAATAACTTATTTTAAGTTTAAAAAAACTTATTTTAATCCAAAAGTTAAAAGCTGGGGTAGGAGTGTTTTTTTTTTCTTCAAGTTGTTTTAAGTTGACCACATTTTTACCTTTTTGCCCTTAATTTTTGTATACAATCTCCAAATTACCTAAATAGCTCTAACATCTCTTTCTTCTATTTTTCCCTTTTCACGTGTGGATGATAGACAATTACTATTACTAATGAATGAAAATAAAATAAATCTTAAATCTTTCAAGTGATCTATTCAAATTATATATTATTAAATGTAAAATAAGTTGCACATATAACTTAAAATAAAAATTTATATTCCTCTTATAAATGATTTGTGATAATAAAAAAATATGTGAATGATAGACAATTATTATTACCTATGGATGAAACTAAAATAAAATCTTAAATCGTTCTTTAATCTATTAAAATTATATATCTTTAAAATCTATAATAAGTTTATATTCCGCTTATAAATAATTTGTGATGAGAAAGAAATATGTGAATGATAGCAAAATATAATTATTAATGGCTGTAAAATATAAATTAATTAACTTTTATTATGTTAACAACTTTTAAGAGTATTTCAGACATTTTGATTTAAAAAGTTGTTTATCAGCACTTATTTGCCAAACACATCAACAACTTTTTTTTTAACTTCAGCACTTTTATCCAAACGCATAACTGCTTATTTTAAAAATAAATTTCAGCACTTTCAAAAGTACTTTTTTAAAGTTGCTTTTATTAAGCCCATCCAAACAGGCCCTAAGAATAGAGATATTAGCTATTAATAACGAAAGGTAAAAGAAATATATCAAAATTTTCATCCATTGTAGCTACTTGATTCGAGATTCTAATATGTCAATCCCTGCGGCCTTCAATCTCAAAAAGGTTCTATACAACCTTCAAGTTTAAGCTTAATCCTCAATAGTAAGGTTTTTGGAGAGAGTACTAGAAAATTCAAAATGGTAAAAAGTGTTGTTATCTCTCTTAAAAAAACTATTTATACATTTACAAATTTCTTCATAGTTGCTCTTTTTGTCAGTCATGATCTAGACTATTGTGAATGACACACACACTAAATCACATGGTGGAAGAACCAATTACTAATCCAAAATTAAACCAATATGTAATTTCTAAATTCAAGACATCAAATAAATATAAAGAGAAAAGTTTTAAAAGGAAATAAGATAATGAATAAACTCAATCAATAGTCAACTAGTTCATGCAAAATAAAGTCTTAAGAACTGAAAGTGGAAGTACCAAAACTCTAATGTAATTCAGGGCCGATTCAACAACACTGGGAGTCTAAAAAGAAACTTAAGAGAGGGATCCTAATTTTTTTTTTTATCATATATACTTTTACTTAAAATATACTTTCTAGTTATCTTAAATGTAAAGTGATTAAGTACTGGTTTATAATCGATCTGTTTTAATAATCCTTTTTCAATTGATAATATAACTAATTCATTCAATTTATCTTGAGACATTGTTGATCTTAAAGAAGATTTAATTAATTTTAATTTCGGAAAAAATAGGTTAAGGCAACGATTACAAAAATTGTCAACATTATCCTATAAGCAATATGTATATTTGAAAAGACATTTTTTTTAAATTTAATTGGATATTTTTATTAGATCATTATCTTCTACTTTTATTATTTTTCTAACACTTTTAATTCAAAAAACAAATCTAAACCATCAATATCAGAATAATTATGATGGGTTAAAGAAAGTTCAAGGTTAAGACTATATTTTTTAAAAAAATTTCATCATCTAGTAATCTCAATATTTAAGCACTAAATAAGAAATAAAAAATATTCTTATATGCTTCAATTGGTTCAAATCTATTTTGAAGTGAAAAAAATACTTTAATCTACTCAACATATATAAAGTAATCAACTCTAAAGATTCTTTTGGGGACTTAGTGATTTTCTTATTCATATTTTCATCAAATTGTTTCTAACGAAAATCAGCTTTATATTCATCACATATGTTCTTTCCGTAGTAGAAATTATAGCATTCATAGTACATTTAACTTTTTTTTTAAAAAAAATAACATTTAGAAGTATTTTTTTAATAAAATGGGGTCCCAAAAAAATATGAGGCCCCAAACAATGGATTTAGTGGCCTAGGGGTTAAGACAACCCCGATGTGATCAATAATAGGGATGCATCCCTAAAAACTTAGAAAATATAATCTACTACTCTAATGTTTGTGTTCGAAAGAAAAGACAAGAAATGATTGAAGAATACATGATAACCTGAAAGAGTAGCCCATCCTTGGATTTAAAGTCAAGTATCTCTTAAGTAAGATCTCATCTCTGCTGCGGAAGATGTCTTATACTTAACAAGAAAATAACATGTACAATATAGTACACAAACCTCTGGTAAGATTACACGGCAAGTCCAAGATATGAGTGTAAACAATTTACTACATTATAGTAACACTAGTCAATACATATAGTTACAATCACTTTTGAAGCCCTACGTGTTCCTTATTGTCTTGACCATAAGAAAATTTTCATCAAACCCATACATTTAACCCCACTCATTATCATATGGTCTTAGAGACACCTAATTCAGATTACTTCTGAGATTGACCTAGCCTAAAAATTTTAAGTTACTATCCGAAAAGCTTTCTGATCCAAATTCTTTCACCATCGACATATTCATAAGGATCGGAATGGATCATTTCAGTGTTATTTCACTAAACTAAGTCGGGACAACCGAGAAGGTTGGGTTATTGCGTTAAATGGTTAAGTTCATCGCCACTCGGATTTTTCAATTTTGATTTTTCTTTTAGGTGCCTGTTACATTCAACGACACCAATGACCATCGCCGAATCACTTTGATGATACACCGAATCACTCCGATGCTACGCCAAGTTCTCTGTGATATTGCCAAACTGAGATGAACTTGGGGGTTAAGATCTGTAATCTTCGACGATGTACTGAGTCAACTTGGGTTACACTCAGTGTCACCTTTGTATATTTTCTCAAGTCTTTTGGCTGCTTTTTGATCTTCTTTTACCTCCATGTTTATGGTATCATAAGTGAAATACAAATACATTTTTATCAGAATAAGTTGTAAATGGACATTGAGAACATTACTTTTGGTACACTAGAAGCTAAAATGAGTCCAAAATTCTTTACTCATCAAAGATAATCCATAATTTTTTTAACACTTTTCATTTTTTAACGACACTTTCTCTATACGTTCTACTTATCACTCCATTCCAATGTACCGCTTAACTTTGCAAAAAGTGTCATGCCTGAGTCATTTGTGTAATAGTAAGAGTATATGCAAGTCACTTTTGCAACAAGAGATATATTAGCTATAAATTGTTAAGTTAAGGGTTATATCAGATCTTTTTCCTTTTAATTTTTAGCGTGAAACTATGAGAAATAAAAAGAAAAAAGCATGAATAGAAAAACCAAAATAATTTAAGATTATTTTTTTGAGGCTACATTGTAAGTCATTTTTTTGTATCTGCAATAAAGGGGGAATCAATGATAGATTCTATACGAAAATGAAGTTTATAAACAAATTTGATTATTAAGATAATAAATTCAAATTATTCGTTGAATTAAAAAAGGCAGAAAAAAGACTCTTAGTTGAGAAAGATCAAATGGACTTCTTTTAACTTCAGGGAATAATTTAATATACCTCTTAACTATGCGAAAGGATCAAATATATCTATATAGATTTTTTTTGAAAAATATATCAAAAACATAAATAAATTTAATTAATATTTTCACTCCCATTAGACAAATATGATATATTTTAGCTATATATATATATATATATATATATATATATATATATATATATATATATATATATATATATATATATATATATATATATATATATATGAAAAGTGATAGAGCTTATGTGTTAGCACCAAAAGAATCAAACTTTATAAATAATTAAAATTATTTAAAAAATGATTTTAAATTAGTTCTAGAAAATTGAAATAACTGTAAGGCCTCATTTGTTTTCATTAATATTAAGAGGTCTGAATCTGAATACAAATTTGAATATTAAGATTTGAGTGTTTTGATCTGAATACACATCTGAATATTAAGATGTGATATCTAAATCTGAACACTAAATAATAATATTGTTTGTTTTCAATATCTGAATGTGCAAGTGAAATTGAACATTATATTAATAAAAAAATATAAAAAATTTCATTTCAACAAAATAGATCACATTTCATATAAAAAAAATTGAAAAGTTTTAATAATCATGATTTGGAGTACTATTTTTTCATTCAAAAATCTCGATAAACAACAATACACCAAAAATATAAGCTATTGCAAGCAGTGTTCTTGACATACGTCAATACAAAAATATTATTGATATAAAAAAATACTTGAAAGAATTTAGGAAAACTTATCAGTTCAAAAGGAAAAAAAATGGTATTTGATTGAGAAAGAGAGAAAAAAAGTATTTAGTTATAAGATAAAAAGGCACCCCCAAAGCAGAAAAGCGATTTATTATTTGATAATTTATGAAATGAGTCTGAATATTGTTAAGAGTCTCTTACAAATATGATTCGTCCAAACCTCTTACACTCATTAAGAGGTTTTTAAAAGGGAAACTTACATAAATGTGCTATAATAATAAAATATTTACTATTTATAACAATATTTTTTTCACTTGATCACTTTTAATTCATTTTTAATACAAGTTTAATACATATTATAATGAACAATTTATTATTCACATACAATACAAGTCTAATGATGAATAATACATTTATCACACATTTTAATATCCTTATAATACAATGAGACTATTTATTACCAAACAAACACAATATATTTCAAAAACAATTATAATTCAAATATATTGTATAAATAATTCACTTTTAGTACATATTACATATTTATCACAGTATTGCTATAAATGGTAATAAATAAAAAGTATCGCTAAAATCAATAATTATTTTTTAAAATGTATTAATTCATGTAATTTTTCTTTTTCAAAATAATCAAACAAATGAACTTAATGGGTTGAATCTGAATGATTCAAATTCAGACGTAATAACGAAATGTACTTAATAGGCTGAATCTGAATAATTAAAATTCAAACCTCCATTAAGTGCAAACAAATGATGCCTAGATCTGTATTATTATTTGTAAAGAAAAAAAACTTACAAATTACGTGTGTGGTCCCTTTTTTTTGGAAAAGTATTTTTAATTTTAACAATCTTTTCACATCCTCCTAATTTAAAGAAAATAGACATATAATAATAATAATAATAATAATAATAATAATAATTAAAAAAACTAACTAAATATATTAATTTAAAATCTTAAAATAAAAAATATAAATTACAAATATAAATGGAAAAAAAAAATTAAAAACATGTGAGAGTGTTTTAAAAAATAATTTTAAATCAATTATAAAAATTAGGGAATCTATTATTAAAAGTTGAAAAGATTAAAAATATATTAGAGTTTCATTTTTTTTAAAAGCTAGGATTTATAGAGTTTTTACTATACATTTATTTTGTTTTTGAGAACACAACATTTTTGTTGCAAATTGATATGTTAACTATCTTTCCGCAACTTCTAAATTCAATATTTTAAAAATAATAATTCACTATTATTTTAAATAAATAGATTACTGTATTTATATGTACAATGTTTAATATTTTATATAATAATAATAAGAAGAATTCATTTATATATAAAAAATATCTATCTATTTTTTAACTTATAAAAATGTCAAAAGACAGGGAAGTTTAAGTTGCCAACACTAAAAAAAGTATGGATATTTGCAAACAGAAAAAAAAAAATTAAAAAATTTTGCGGCTTGCAAACTTACCATTTTCAATTTCCCTTCAAAAGGAAATATTAGCCAACTAATCAAAATCTATAACTTAGTAAAAATTTTATTATTTAAAAATATTAGTAAAAATATCATTATTTTGAAAAATAATATGTATCCTAATTGAACCCCTATTTTATCTCCTATTACATACATATTTTTCAATTAATTCTATATAAAAAAATTTACTTTATTTAACTCCTTTGATTCAGGTTTCCCATGTACATCTTATTTATACATGTTACCTAACTATTTTTATTTTTTTAAAAATATAAATCTTTAATTTTTATTTAAAAAAATCTCTCTTTCATATCTTCTTTTCATATTCTCATTCAATTTTCAAATTTCTCATATCTCTCTGCCGTAATTTTTGGTGATCTTTAGAAATTGAATTCACACAAATTCCATTAATTAAGGTATTCATCTTTATCTTTTTTTTTTAGATTTATTTTCTTATTTTATTTTTATCTAAATCATTCATAATTGTTGAAAGTAGGATGTTATTCCTTTATTTTATCGTCATTGTATCATGTTTGGTGTTTTCATTAGATCATTACATTTTGAAAATGTCAATTTTGATTTATAAATTACATTATTATCTAAATTGTTTGTATGTGTGTAGTTTCTAAGTTATATTATGTATACTTATTATATTTGTATGCTTGCAAAGTTGAATACTTTTTCTTACATATATCATTTACTCAGGGAACTGCATTTACATGCAATGATCACATTTTTTTGTATCTAAGCAACAAATGTATGTATTCACAATAGTACTTACATCATGTTATGAACAAAATTGTATCCAAGTAACAAATGTATGTATTCGTAATAGTACTTGCATCATGTTATGAACAAAATTGTATTTTTTTTTGAATTTTTGTAACTGGATAGAGTTTTAATCAATCATTCAGCTTTAGTATTTATCTCTCCCTTTAATTTCTCTTTTTTGTTTTTTAGCATTTAATTCTCTCAATTAAAACAAATAAAAAATAAATAAATGAGATACATAATAAGCTAAAACTTTGACAATTTTTACCAAATAATGAAAGTATTGACAATGAGTCCTATTAAATGTCAAAATATTGACATTTTGAAAAATTTCTTAATTGAGATAAATTAGCAAACTAATTAAAAAACCTAACTTAATTAGTAAAAACCTCCATATTTAATAATTATTAGTGAAAATATTAAAATATCATTATTTTAGAAAAAAATTTGTATCTTAATTTACTTCCTATTTTAGCTCACCTTAATTACACATTTTTCAATAAATCCTATATCATATGTTTAAAATAAAGGAAATATTTTCTATCTCATATTTTCATCTTCTTCTTCTTCTTCTTCTTCTGTTTGCAACATATTTTCATCTTCTCAATCTTCATCATTTCAAAACCCGTATCTCTCTCTTCTTTCTTATTTGTTTTTTCAAAAATTGAAAAATATATTTTATAAATATACTCACACAATCTCTTTTACTAAGGTATGCATTTTTATTCGTTTTTTAAGATTTATTTTCGTTTAAATCGTTTAAAATTGTTGTTTGTAATTGAAATCACGGCTAGAGTTTGATAAACCCTAAATTAAATCACTATCTAATGGTAGAATCTAAGAAAATTACTATAGGTATCAAACTTAATCAATAATTTTCTATTTTTCAATATCACAATTTTTCTACTTAGAACAAAAATGACGACAATTTTGAATTTTAATTTTCTTGATTTGTATTTCAATATCACTTTATAACAAACAAGTTTTACTTTTTTTTAAAATTTGGGATTCATCATAATGGTATACCAACAAAAACACATTTATATTTCAATTGAAATGAGTATTTATTGTGCTCATTTTGTATTTCGATCTCAATTATAAATGACAACACTTCTGTATTTCATTTTTATTATGTTTTCATCATAATTGTAAACCAACAACTTTTATATTTTATGTGTTCACTTAACCATTCAAATTAAAATTGAATATCATATTGTGTTGCATATTTTATAGTGATTATTTTGTATTTAACTCCCACATTGTATTTAGAAAAGTTTGTATTTTTTTTTGTGTTCATCATAATGACATACCAACAAAGTCAATTTTGTATTTCAATTGATGTGAATATTTATTGTGTTTATTTTGTATTTCAATCTCAATTTCAATGACAATAGGTTTGTATTTCTTTTTTTATTATTGTTTTCATCATAATTGTATATCAACAACTATTGTATTTTATGTGCTCACTATACGATTCAAATTAAAATTGGTATTTTACTTTCATAATGAAAATTAAAAATTTTATCACATTGATCAAAATTGTATTGCATAACCGTCAAATATCTTTTTCTTTTATTCGTATTACAAAAATATTACTCATTATATCACAATATAATCTAATCAATACATATGAATACAATTAAAGAAAGATACAAGATTCTGAAAAAAATACAAATTGACTGTGAAAGAACTAAGATACATATATGTTAAAGAAATACAAATCAATTTGGCATACCTACTCGAATAACTACAAACTAAAGAAAAATACAATGTTCTTAATAAAATGTAAATGTTGAGTAAAAGAAAAACAATTGACAAACAAAAATTAATATGAATACAATTTTTACAAAAATTTTCTCCATTCTCTCTTTCTTTGCAACCTTCTTCTCTGATTCTATCTTTTTCTTCTTCTCCTTCTTCTTCTTCTTCACCAAAGTGGGTTTTGGCCCTAAAATCTGATCCATTGAAATCGTGATTGGATATATAAAAAAAGTAATTTGATCAAGTTCATTTCAACAGAAATTGAGTATTTTCAATGAAAATTTAAAAATCGATACTATAAAATTTGATGAACAAGTGGATTGAGTTCTGTGTTTTTTGTTTCTCGAATTTGTATTTAGTTTTCAATATTTGTAACTGATGAGACTTTTAAGCAATTGTTCCTTTTTAAAAAATCTCTTTCTTTCTATTTTTAACAATTGTCTTCTTTAAATTAAAATAAAATAATAAAAACTTAAATAAGATACATAATAAATTAAAATTTTGACATTTTTACTATATATTGAAAATATGGACAATGAGTCCTATTAAATGTTAAAATATTGACATTTTGAAAAAATTTCCATTATTATAACACTGGAAGATCAAAAATATTTTTATTTGTATACAAATTCAATTTTTATCTCAATTGTGTAGAAACTTTAACAATGATCATAAATAATTTTAGGCCTAATTTGTTTGCACTTAATGAGGGTCTGAATCTTAATCAATCAAATTTGCTTCATTCAGTGTATTTGTTTTTTAGGACCGAATCTTTATTATTCAGATTTAGTTCATTAAGTTTATTTTTTTTATTTCCTTGTAAGCCTCTTAATTGGTCTGAGTATATCTGAATGAATCAAATCTGTAATACACTCTTAACACCATTCAGACTCAAAAATAAGACTCATATCTTAATTTTACTACTTCACAACAAAAGTTTTTTTCTTATTTAATTAATGTTAATTATATGCTTACCATTATAATTTTTTTTATTCGTACTAACTTAATATACATCTTTTACTTTCAATAAATTAATCAATATATTTAAATTGATAAGCATTCATGATATAATATTAGCACGATTTCAAAAAATAAGAAAGTATTAATTATTGGATCGATAACAACAACAAATGTCCAGTATAAAATAAAATGCTCTCATAAACATTATATTACTACTCTATATAAAAAAATTATTTTACTAAAATGAGATTTTTATAATATTTTATTGATAATATTTAATTTCATATGCATATTCAGATATTGAAAATAAACAGTTCTAATAATGTAGTGTTCAGATTCAGAGATAACATCTTAATATTCATATGCTTATTCAGATTTATCAAAATAGATCTTAATGTATATCTTAATATTCAGATGTGTATTTAGATTCAAACGTCTTAATCTTTACTAAAATAAATAAGGCCTTAATCAATATTCTTAATCGGAAATTAGAAAAATTATTGAATTTGCTTTAGATTTCTTCGCTAATGAAATAGAAATTATTGTAAGTATTACTTTTTTGCTATTATTAAACTAAAATAACTATGGGATGAAAATAATAAGCAAAGATTACATGAAGTATTAAAATATTAAGTATTAAAATAGTAGTAAACTCTGTAACAGTGAAATTTACGCATTAATTAATATATTAGAATACTAAAATTGATAAGTTCCTCGACATCTATTCATTGATAAACTTATAAATTATTATTTTCTCAAGTGAAAATTAATAGTTTGAATTTATAATGTAAAAAATAAACAATAAGTAACTGATTCACTATTTGTAATTAATTTATTTCAATGATTATATATATATTAATAATTTTAAACATTGCATTTTATGTATATTTTTGCATCATTATTAAACTATTTTGTATTTAGTAATTTTTCTATTATAATTTTATACATTTTTTGGAATTTGAAGAATAGCATGGCCATTTTGAATTAGAAAAACATATACAACATATACCAACGTGTCATTTAATCTTATGAATTTGATATTTTATGTGAAAAGTTTGAATTAATAAATTCTTAACGAGAAAAACATATTAATTTATTACTATAACATAAAAATAAAAGACAAATATGTAAATATTAAAAATTAAAATAATAAAAAATTATATATTCGCGCAACGCGCGAGTACGTATACTTCTAGTATATGAACCACTTTTGAAAATTAGAAGTTAATTATTCAAAATTTATATTAGAAAAATAAGAAAGTTGATAACTGATATTATATTAAACATTTAAAATATATATTATGTTTTGAAAATATATTAATTAATAACATATGTCCTTAACTAATATTATGAAAAAATAATTTGATTTAAAATTTTTAAATTACGTCAATTGAATTAATCATAAAAATTAAAAGCACAAAATTTCTATGAACATCTTGAAATGCATGTTGGACAAAAAGATTAATAATATCAATAAAATATCATAAATTATTTATATATTTCATAAAAAGATAATTTATCGAGTCTATTAAAAAACAAACAACTTGCAATGTGAAGTTTCAAATTAATACTACTAAAATAAATGAAACAAAAAATATAACATAAATTCTAAACTCAAAATAAAAATTTAATATATAATTTTATATTAAATTTCAACATAACATTCATAAATATGATTGAAAAGAATAGGAAAACATAAGCCTATAATCTTACTCAACAATGAATTCTACTTTAATTTAAAAATACTAGAAAATTATGTTAATGAAATAAATAAACATGATATAAAAAATAGAAAATATGAAAAATTACATAGAATCATATGAAATAAATGTTGACAATGAGAAAGAAATAAAGTATAAATAATATACAATAAAAGAAACTTTAAGAAAATTTTAGAATAATGAAAAAATAAAAAAGAACTTATAATAATAGAAATAGAAAATAAATCAAAATGAAAAAAATAAGAATTAAAAGGTAATCAACTTATAATTAGACCATGTAACTACCAAAATTCACATCCCCTTTCTAGGAATTGGAGAGTGAAATTATTTTTGACCAAGTAATTACATTTTCAACCAGACAGGTCAGACAATATCATTGCACCTAATTACACCAAGTTTAATTACTAGCGTGTCTTTCCAAACAAATCCTTAATATTCTTAAGAGTTTCTCTCCCCCTTCCCCCCTCCCCCCCCCCCCCCCCCCTTATTTTTTTTAATAAGATTCTATGTATCTTTCTTATGTACAATTAACTTGTTTTCTACTATATAAATAGACCATCTATATTTCTTTTTCTCTATCACTGCTCACCTATCAAAAGGTGCGTAAATTTTTTCTCTTTTATATTTCTTTCCTCTTCGTTGAATTTTAGTTGTTTCTTATATAAATTGATTGTGTACACAATAAATCAAATAGATTAACACTTGTTTTTTTGTGTTTCTTTTGTCATTTTTTTTTATCAAGCAGAAAATTAGCAAAAAAATGTCAGATTCTGGGAAAGAACCGATTGGAGAATTATCAAATTCTCAAAAAAGATCGAAAAGGCAAAGTCAATACCACAGACATTCTATGGAACAAATTCAAAGACTGGAGGCGTAAGATCAATTTTATTTTATTTTTAAAAAAGTATTTTATCCTTTAGATGTGTTCAATCTTTTTTGTTTGTTCAAAGAAATGATGTTATTTTCTTTAAATGCTGGAGTGATTGAGTTGCTAAAATGGTTTTGAAATAGTTTATTTTGATGATTAATCTGTTATATATATACATCTTTATAAATGAATTGGTTTATTATTGATTATTCCTTAATAACTTTAGCATAAGAAGATGAGTTTATTCAATTTCAAATTCAATTTCTTAGTTTTGCACAAAAAAAAAATAATCTGTTTCTCATGATGTTTGATATCCCTTTTGAGGCGCAACTTATTTAACTGTGTCGAGAAATCTTTAGGGCCTAACTAATCCAGATCTAAAAAAAGATCAATTTAGGGATTGACTAATCTAGATTTGCATTGAAAAGTCCCGCTTTAGGACTTGCTTAGTTCAGATTCGCATAAAAAAGTCTCAATTTAGGAATAAATCTCTCCCTATCGATGGTGACAACTCTTGTCCCATGACTCAACACGAGCCTTCTAGTTAAGGATGAAATAGTACTTACTGCTCCTCAATCTTTGGTGAGTATCTGGTACTTGATATGGGGCCGACAAATTCAAATTGAAGTGGGGAATCAAGTCCCATTTAGGGTTAAATGTTCCTTTCTGAGGCTCTAGTTCCAATGCTCGAACTTAAGACCCGATTAATGATGGAGAAATACTTGCCAATCCACCATGTTTTTTATAACAATTTTTTGTTATTTTAATTTTTAGGTTTACTTTTTTTTAAATGATCAATAATGTTTTCTTCGTGAATTTTGAATGTAGATTCTTCAACAAATGTCCGCATCCAGATGAGGATCAACAAAAACAATTGGCCAGGGAAGCAGGGCTTGACCATAAGCAGGTTAAGTTTTGGTTTCAAAACAAAAGGACTCAAACAAAGGTAATTTTAATTATTTAGTTCTTTTATATATTATTTAGCCGTTGTTGTTGTTGTTGTTGTTGTTGTTTACACACAACAACAAATTATTTTTTTTTTTTAATTAAAATTTTCAAAAATCTAGAAAAAGTGATGATAAAAGTTTAATCGGTTTAATGGGAATTAGTGGATCTCTTGTGAAATTGTTTATCTAATTAAGTTGTTAGAATGTGTGAATAAATAAGATAATTTCTTCCTCTTATTAATTAGGTTGTTCACTTTCACCTTCACCCCTACCTCCCGGTCGTGTAAAATCAATTTCATTATTGATTCTAAATCACTCATTTATTTGTCATGTTAAATTGATCAACAGATCTAAAAGTATGTTCTTTGCCTCATCAATATATGAATTTTATTAAAGAAGTTTCTTTTTATTTAAATTATTTTCATCATCTGACCTCCAAGTCAATTGAGTTGTTGCTCAACAAAATCAATGATAGAATCATGTTAACTTATTCAAAGTACATGAACTCCCTAACAAGTTTCATCACTTAACAAGGAACTACTAAATGGACAAAAAATTGAATTCTTACTAGGTTTTGAAAATTTAAAGTCAGAAAAATTTGATTTTGCAAATAAGAACTAATGATTTTCCTTTTCAAGATTATTTGATTATTGAAGGAAATCTTGCAATATTAATTGGACAGACTGGACGAAGCCCAGGCTAGTCACAATAATTTGTAATTTTGTATAAACAAATGAGTGGATTATTAAATTATTTGGGTTGAGTTGGGCTTAAAATAGACCACAACCCAATTTTCCAAATTCTACTCACCAAAAATTTATTACTTAACTGTTTCTCGTTATTTTTTCAATTACAAAACAAAGTAATTTCTTTTTTTTTTTAACACGACTATATTTATCACACTTATGCTAAGAGTATGGTCTTAGATGAGAAATTTCATAGAGCTAGTGAAGATTCCCAAGAAAAGAAGAATAAGTTGTATCCACAAGACCGAATGAGTAGGATATAAGACACGTGATATTGACAAGTATAAGTTGTGGTACTCGGGAGGTGTGAGGAATAGGAATAGGAATAAAGTTCTTAGCAGATTGTGAGCTTAGGGAGGAAGTGGTTGAGGTAAGGAGGATCAATGATAGAATGATGACGATTAAGTAAGTAATTGGAGGGTTCACTTTGAACTTTGTTAGTGCTTACGCTCCGCAAATGGGCTTGGACGACGAGGACTAGAAGCTTTTTTTTGGGAGAATTTGGATGAGGTGGTTGGAGGTGTTACACACACAAAGAAGTTATTCATAGAAGCAGATTTAAATGGTCACATCAGGTCTACTCCGGTGGGGTGTAATGATCAGTATGAAGGTTTCGCTTTCAGGAACAAGAATGCGGAGGAGTCTGACTTATAGATTTTCAAGAGCTTTTAGGTTGATAGTAGACAATTCAATTTTCTTGAGGGAGGAGGTGAACTTGGGAGCCTTTCATAGCACAGAATATAAAACTCATTTGCATCTTAGGAAGGAAGATTAAGGTCTTTATCAAGACTGTTGATTATCCCGAGAGAGAATTTAATGACCTAATATTAACTCCATTTGTTAGATTTTGGATTGTAAGAGAGAGGAAGAAGAGGATCGTGGATGACTAACTGAGGATAAAATGGTAAAGCTTAAATATGGTGTGTGCGCTGGATATGACAGAGAAGTTTTTATCTATGGAAACTTTGGGCAGTAGTAATAATGGAGATAATATGTGGTTTAGGACTTCTAGTTAAATTTGGGCAAGTGGAGTACATTAAATTTTTATGGACTAATTTTTTATCTATCTAAAAATTCGTTAAAATATATATTTTATAGGAGGAAGAAAGTGTATGTGGATCAACATTATAATGGAAAATTGAACTTTTGAAAAAGATGAGCAGAAAAAATAATTTTCACTCATTATAAGAAAGGCTACGTATCATTTTTGGTCCTTCATTTATTATAATATTCTAATTTTGATACTAGTCATATCTTGCTCAATGTATGAATCTTCAATTAATGCGACGTGCATTGATGATCCCTTTGTTTGTGAATATTCAAAATTTAAGATAATGATTAATTGTATAATCATTTAATTACCTATGTGCTATGCTCAGTTGGTATTATTATTCCACATGTGATTAATTTTTGTTATATATATATCATCAGACTCAAAATGAGAGATCCATTAACAATGCTCTTCGAAAAGAAAAAGAAAGATTACTTAGTGAAAATAAGGCAATGAAAGAGGCAATGAAGAATATTATGTGCCCACAATGTGATGGACCGCCTATTGGAAAAGAAGAAAGGGAACGTAATATAGAAAATATGAAAACGGAAAATCAATGGTTGACAGAACAGGTAAACCTTCAATATATCCTATTTATTTTACTTTGTTTCATTTTTGCTCTTAATTTATCTTGTTGTCTTGAAAAGAATTACTTTATATATAAAAATAGAGAGGTAAAATTCATGGTTTGAACTCGATAGATTAATTCAGGATTTAGGGTATTAGCACATCACTTATAATTTAAAATGAAGGAGTCAGATATATTATATTTATTGAAATTTTAGTTGGTGTACATATATATATATATATATATATATTACACCATATAGATATATTAAGGTGGGTGCAGATCATAAGCATTGTGTTCATTTGAATCTCGTATTTTTTATGCAAGGCATATATATATGCAAAAAATTACTAAACTTTAAATAAATGTTATATATGGATCCCTAATTTTATAAATACTAGAATTAAGCGTTAGAAGTCTAGTACCGAGGGTTGTGATGGTATGAATAACGTTCAACTAACCCTAACCAAGGGTCTTAGGTTTGGGCTCTGGTACAAAGATCCTAATAGGATGTCCTCCTTTTTTTTAATGGGATTTACTCGAGTGTTAAATGTGTTAAATACCTAAGCACTCCTAACTCATCATGTTTATATCTTAGATTTGTTTCTGGCCTGTGCTTATGAGTTGCCCCCTCCCTTGACAAGAGAGATTGTCTTGACCTTACAATCAATTAATTGGTGAAAAAATTAAAATTATATACACTAATAGCAAATTATACACTTTTTATCCTTTTTAGATTTTCAAAAATCATGTTTATTACAAATACTTACCTATTATTGTAAGTAAATTAACAATTTGTTTTTTTTGCAGTGTGAAAAAGTATCAAATCTCATCTCAAGTGTTGTTGGAAGGCCTTTTGTGATGGATTCAAATTTGGCACCACCAAAATTGACTCTTGGATCATCTTCAAATTCATCTGATGAAAATTTGTTGAACCAAAACATATGTGGCTATCCCATTAGATATCCTGCTCTTTGTCATGAAAACAATCAGAATAACAATAATGTTCAAGCACATTCAATAAATATTAATAATATCCCAGCAATGTCTTCATCACCACAAGAACATGATGAATTTCATCATGATAGTAGGCAACAAACAATTATGTTTGAGACCATTGTTGCTTCCATGAACGAAATGGTTGAACTTTGGAAAACAAATGATCCATTTTGGGTAGATCCATCAAGTGATGAGAAGTTTTCTATTCACCGTGAGAGTTATGGAAGAAAATATTCAAATCAAGTTCTACCTTACGAAACATCAACGACTCGAATTGAATCATCAAAGGATTGTGGAATTGTGTCAATGACTGCAGTTGAGTTGATCCATAATTTTCTTGATCCAGTAAGTTCCATAAACACTTTCATGTTATAATTGTTCATTGACAAGTGATATTATCTACTTTGAACCTACATTGATATATGGATTTAAACGTGCCAATACTAGAATCTAAGGCATGTTTTGCTTTCCCTATATCTATCTATCTATCTATCTATCTATCTATCTCTCTCTCTCTCTCTCTCTATATATATATATATATATATATATAATATGTCCAACTAGAGCGCCCAATCTTTAATATACAAAGCATATACATATATATGCTTTGTATATTAAAGATTGAGCGCTCTAATTGGATTGATTTTTTAAAGGTAGCCAGTGTTTAAGAATTCATTGGAAACTTACCACTTTTGGTGTAGAAAAATACCATGCCAATATCATGCATTTTGAACTTGAGCAAGTGAGAGATCTAAGATACTTTCATGATTTTTTGAAATAAAATACATTGTCATGAATTTCAAAAATTGGCTATTTTTTAATAAGCTGATTTTATTTTTTAATTTCTTTCATACTATATTGATTAAGATGACTTTATATATAATGATGAACATGGAAAATGAGTGCTTATTTTGAGACATAGTTGTCATTGTTATTGTTTAACAATTTATCATATACTTAAAAATGATTGATTTGTATATGTAGGTCAAATGGATGAACTTGTTTCCTACTATAGTCACAAAAGCTAGGACTATTGAAGTTCTTGATTCTGGTACTTGGGGAGGATCTATACAATTGGTAAAATATTAATCCATCTTTTAGATTTTGTTCCCCTAGAAATTAAATCAATATTAAAATTGACTCATACAATGGTCTAATTTTTTTTGGTTCTTGAATCCAGATGTATGAAAAGTTGCATATTTTATCTCCTCTAGTTGAAGCTAGAGAGTTTTTCTTCATACGTTGTTGTAGACAACTTGATGCAACAACATGGATCATGGTGGATGTTTCATATGATATATTCAATGAGATTCAAAGTGGTGCACCTTGTTATTCTTGGAAGTTCCCTTCTGGTTGTGTAATTCAAGATATGGGCAATGGCCAAAGTAAGGTAAGAATGACTTTCTCTCTTTATTCACTATTTATATAAAACGAAAACTATGTGCATTAAGCTCCATCTATACACGTGGTCCACATTACTGGGCCTATAATATGTAATCTTATTTTGTATTTGTGCATGAGGTTGTTTCTATAACTCAAACGGATAACATACATATCACTATTTATATGTAGCTTATTTTCTTTTTTTGAAGGGTATGTTACATAGTTGAACATTTACTGATACTGATGCCTATTTTATAATGTCTATTGTTCCTAATATGATATAAGAATCAAACTATCTTTATTCTCGGTTTATCCAATTTTGGATCCCCTAGTTATGTTATTAATTTATTCTCCAAATGATCAGCTTTGTGACGTGCAGCGGGGGCTGTTTAAGTGTACCCGTATTGATTTAGAAAATGATCATTATGTCCTTGTATAGCCTTGGAAAATCTCCATAACTTGACAAGTTTTATTTTATGATTGAGTTAGATTCAGTAACCATCTTTTCAACATGCTATCAGAATTGCTAGTCTTCATTTAATAATATTGAACTCAACTCCGGCCCATACTATGTTGTGCATATCCTAGATGTTTGAATCTAAACGAACGAGGATTATTTTTTCTCCTCATATAGTGCTGATCAATTCTTGCCTTGTGACATCCAATGCTAAAAAAACTCAAATTTTAAACATGTTTTCCTCATTATTTTCCAAAAATTTAATTATTTTTTTATTGTGATTTCTTGATTATTTTTACTCTTGCAGGTTACTTGGGTGGAACATGTTCAAATATTTGAAAAATATCAGGTTAATCGTATCTTTAGAGATTTGTTGTGTGGTCGTGAAGCTTACGGAGCTAAAAGATGGATTGTTACACTTCAAAGAATGAGTGAGAGAAACAGTTTTTCAATGGGTACAACATACCCAACTACACATGATTTCAAAGGAGGTTCGATTTTATATTCCCTTTATTTATTTACTACTTTTTTGAATTTCAATTTATAAGGTGAGAAAAGAATCTATTGCAAAATTTCATCACTTCAAGGCAGCTTTAATTAAAAATTTAAAATCTTGAAGGAGTCCAAATCCATCCCTTTTCTTTGTTTTTATGTTTGAATTATGACCTTTTAAAAGTTTTTTTTTCATCTTTAAGGTATGTTTGGCACGAAAGAAATATAATAGATATAAAATATGTATTTTATCCATGTTCGACCATTGATTTTTTTATTTAAATGGGCCCGATAAATGATTACTCTTTTTATTTCAAAAGTCATTTTTCTTTACAATTTTCTCAATTTTTAATTTGAAACATCTCCTTTTTAAACTTTTCTTATTTCCTGTTGGGGTTTGTTTGGTATGATTTAAATTTTTTTTAAAATTAGTCATCTTTTGACGTTCATTGACTGGCAAAAAAAATAATTTAATTTTTCAATCAAGGAGCAGGAAAAATGATCACTTCTCTCATTCTCCAAGGAAAGTCATTTTCCTTCGCAATCATCTCAATTTTGAACACTATATCAATGCTTTAACGACACTCAGAGATTATTACTGTCACCTTTAACATGTAAAAGTATCATTGAATACTCTCTGATCTGTTAATATTTTTATCAATCTGCAATAGAAATTTTCTTTTCTAGAAAATATATTTAGTACTTTCCAAACAAAATCTGAAAATAAGAAAAGATTTCCTAAAATAAATTATTTTCCAAAAAGCAAAAATAGACCCTTATCTTGTTTCCTTATTCGTATTGTTAGAATTGCTTTCCTAATATTTTATTCTTCTGTTTTAGTATTACATATTGTCTCCTTCATATCCGTATGTATTTGCTTTTCATATCTGAATTTGGATCTACTTTACTTGAATGAGGATTTATCATTAACAACCCCTCTATCTTCTCATGATAAGACCACCCTTTGCAGACTTCACTTGGGGAATTTTACTAGATATATATGTTATTGTAATATTGAAATTTCATTTTACTTTCAGTGTTTCATGATCCAAAAGGGATAAAAAATACGATAAAAGTATCTCAAAGGATGGTGAAAAGTTTTTTTGAAATCCTGAGCATGGCCGACAAATTAGATTTTCCAACTTCATCACAGCCAAACCGTGGAGATAGGATTTCAATAAGAAAAAATGAAGAAATTACCCAACCAAAAGGCTTTATTGCCATTGCCACTACTTCTCTATGGCTTCCTCGTTCATTCCAAGATGTTTTCAATTTTTTCGAAGACGATAAGACAAGAAATCAGGTATGTATCAAACCTCTTTATAATAATGTCATTTGTTCAGATAATAGTGAAATTTTACTATAGAGAACATAGTACTATAACATGATATTGATATCGTTTTCAAATAAAACTTCATTTTTACATTGAATTGACTGAGGGTATTTCAAAAATAGTCTCTCTTTCTTCGAGAATAAGGGTAAGATTTGTGTATATTCTACCCTCTCCAGGCTCCACATTGTGAGATTACAAATAATATTTGTTATTAAAGTATATAATAGGTGAAATGTTGTTATTGGGAATAATTGTCATAAAAAGGAATGATTGTATATTTCTTTGCATCAATATTAAATTTTTAATGCAATGAGCCAAACATGTGATAAAAGAAGTAATTTTACATTTTCTATCCTAGAGCCGTCAATATGGGCTAGGCCCGTTGGGCTATCCTGGCCTAACCCAGGATTTAATAGTCTCGCTTAGATTTTTGAAGCCCATTTAAGAAAAGGGCTTTTTAGCCTGGCTTGAATAAGTCTGCTGATTTGTGGGGTTTGAGAAATATCGGTAGAGCCTGTCCGTGGGTCAATAAAAATTAATTAAAAAATATAATATAATATAATAGTAAAATTTAAAATTAGATTAATATTTCTATTTAAATATTTATACTTTTACTTGAAGAAAATTAAAAAGTATTATAAAGATAATTATATTTGTGGATTTGATTAATAAATAGTAACATTAACATCATGTAATATTGTTTCTTCGATTTTTATGATAATATTTTAAAATTAAAATTTATAATGTTTTAATAATTATAATTTTTTTTTAATAAATTAGGTTGTCACGGCAAGCCTGTAGCCCACATACTTGTGGGTTGGGCCGACCGTTTTCTAGCTCACACTAAAAATGGGCTAGCCTTACCTGTCCTGTAAAATTTCAAAGTCTGTATGGGTTAGCCTGGATGGGGTAGGCTAACCAAAAGAGAAATTAAGAAGAATAAAGTTCTTATTTTTAGGTTTAGACATTTAATATAATGTGAAATTATGAACTTAAAGTCACTATGAAGTGTGAATTGAAGGCTAAAGGGCACAAACAATAACTAGTGTATTAAGATTAGTATTTAAAATTTATGTATGGTAAAGTTGTAAGTAACTATAGTCTTAATAGGTTATCGATTTATCCAATAACTAATATTAAAAAAACAAATACCAAACTGATAACCCGATAATTCTTTTGTTTTTATATGATCACTAAAAATCCATTAATTCAATAGCAATAAACCAAAACCCTTTTTCAATTTGATTTATCAGTCGATTTTGTTTTTGGACACACGTGTATATTATATTATCTACATGTTTTGCTAGTTTTGACATTGATCGTACATATATTGTTTTAGATATATGATCTTAGATAATATTCATCCCAAAAACTAATTTTTTGTCAATTATTATGATTCTGTTTATCATTTGATTTATTTTTCAGTGGGATATTTTGACCGGTGAAAATAATGTGATTGAGTTAGATCGAGTACTAACAGGAACTTTTCCAGCAAACAACATTACAATCATTCAGGTATTTGTCATATTTATTTATTTATAATTAGCTATTTCTGCTTAAATTATCAGGTGACAATGACATTTTTCAATAATCAAATAATATTACTTATGATTGAATTTATCTTTTTTTTCACATGCAAAAATACCAAAATTTCTAAACTTGTAATTTTTTTTCCTTTGTACTTTTTGTTCTTTAATTATTGAATCAAAAGGAATTTTCGACTCTCCAATTTCACTTTTGACTTGTAGTCAATTAACAACTAAAAACACACACATAAATAAAGACTAACTTTTCTTCTTCACATTATCATCATAGCTTAGCCATTTATCGCAAGTTGTTGTTTGTCTCATCTCCTATATTAATAGTTCTCTTGTTTTTTTCATTATTCAATGACTATCTTTAACTATATTTCAGGTAAACTTATGTGTAATGCTAAATATATCTCACTACGAAAAAGAACAAGAATTAGCTATGAAATTCCTTGTTAATCTATTGTTAAATAAGCTATAGTATAGCCCTATAGCTAACAAGATTGTTTTATAGTCCTTCACTAATTCGTTATTAAATAGGATTAGCTGTGGATTTTTTATTGTTTAGCAACATAACTTATCCTTCACTTATTCTTTTATAGTATTTACCCTAATATTCTTAATTGTTGTAATGCATATACAGCCTTATAATATGTATAAGGAAATGTTAGTGCTTGAAGAGAAGAGCATTAATGAAATGGGAGCATTTTTAGTCTATGCACCCATAGAGTTGCGAGTAATCACTTCAATTGTTAATGGATGTGATGCAACAAAAGTTCCTATTTTGCCCTCTGGTATCATCATAAGTCCCGATGGTCGGCTCTCCTCAAATAGATACAACACTGCAAATGCACAAAATGGTTCAATTTTGACAGTGGTTTTTCAAATATTGATTTGTGATAATAATAATCCAACATCAAAGCAACAGCAAATGGAGACAGTGGCTTCTGTTCATGGCGTTTTGAGTGCCACAATTTTAAAAATCAAAGAAGCATTAGGTTGCTCTGATTTGTGATGGTTTAATTTCATGTTGTTTGTTTGTTTGGTTTGAAAATTTTAAAACGAAGACAATTGATGGTTTTGAAGGATGACATGTTCCCTTCTTTGTGACTTCTATAAAAATCTCAAGACTCTGAGATATATGTTGCTACAATTATCTTTTATATTAATATACACTTATTTGAGACTTCTTATTTGTTTAGTTTTTTCCTATTTTAGCTGTTTGGTTATCTTTGATCATTGTTTTGTTCTTTGTCATGTTATAATGTCATGTCTTCCTTATTTTGCAAGTGTGAAGTAGTATATATATTGTATCCATGTGTAGATGGAATTATATGTTGTTTACACGCATAGCCCAGACGTTAGCCAAGTTGTTGGGCGTAGGGCTAAACCACGAAGAGGCTCAAGAATTAAACATCCTACAATAGATTTACTTGAGATCTAGGTTGAGCACCCACTTTTTTCTTGATTATACACTCCGTACTTGCTTGCTTACTTTCTTTCTTTCTTGGATACACCTCAAATGATCGCCTCTAGTTATAGGTGGTGATGGAAGGATCAAATCTAATGGAGGATATTTACTATTCTACTTTAGAACATTCCTCCAACTGCATAATTTATAACTATCCATTCTAGATTATTTCTATATTTTTCTCTCAGGAACACTCAT
The DNA here is from genome assembly GCF_036512215.1 of Solanum lycopersicum. Classification (NCBI taxonomy): domain Eukaryota; kingdom Viridiplantae; phylum Streptophyta; class Magnoliopsida; order Solanales; family Solanaceae; genus Solanum; species Solanum lycopersicum. The sequence continues at coordinate 61,125,273 of NC_090808.1, forward strand.
TCTAGATATCCCCCTTCATTTCTTTACAACTTTAAATATTCTAGATACTTCTCTAGCATTTTTTTAGATATTAATTAAGCTTCTCATCCGCCATTCTTATTTTTATTGTTAGTTACTTGTTAATTTAGTAGTTTCCATTGTAATTAAATAAAATATTTGCGATCCGATAATTGAACTAAGTTTTTCAATACTAGTATGAATGCTTTGTTAACTTAGTATGAGATCATTCATCAAAATGGTTGTCCATATACACCTCAACAAGTTGTGGATAGAAAGCATAAACATATCTAGGAAACAAGAAGGGCTTTGGAGATACAGTTTCATATTCCAAGCAGATTTTGGGAGATTGTATTGTGACTGTTGTACATCTAATCAATAGAATGCGTTCTTTTTTCCTAAACGGAAAGTCTCCATATGAAGTATTGTTTCACAAACTTCCCAACACGACTCACTTGAAAGTGTTTGGTTGTTTATGCTTTGGAACCGTACTAAAGAAAGTGAATAAGTTTTATTCTAGGGCCAAGAAAGTAATGTTCATTTGATACTCACCTACATCAAAAAGAAAACATGCTCTATGACTTAGAGGTTAAAAGTGTATTCATTAGTCGAGATGTCACATTCAGAGAACAAGTATTTCCTTTTCAAGAAAAATAAATACCAGATCAAAATCTCTCTTTGGTCTCACCTTTTGTGTGTGATACATGTACTTTGATAGATTAGTTCCATGAATCCACCACTGCCGATCAGTGTGTAGTTTCACCAGTGGATCCAGCATCTGTGGTGAACTTGCCTTATGAAGATATCACTCATATTGTGTTGGAGAAGCCTCGTCCAGAAATACAAACTCCTGAAATACCAGCAGTCACTGTTGATAGTCTTAGAAAGTCCAATAGGACATCAAAACTACCTATTTGAACCAAAGACTATGTCATATAAACTAAGACTAACTTGTACTCCATCACTAATCATGTTCTATATGATCATCTATCCACCAATTATCAAGACTTTGTTCAAGATTTTTCAGCCTTGGTTGAACCACAATATTTTAAAAAAGCTTCCCAAGATGAAAGATGGACCTTGGCAATGCTGGAAGAAATCAATGCTTTAGAAGATAACCGGACTTGGACTCTTGTGGATTTACCTCTAAAGGCTAAGGCTATTACGTCCAAATGGGTCTATAAGATCAAATATAAGTCCAATGGTGATGTGGATAGATTTAAGGCAAGGTTGGAAGAAAAGGGATATACTCAAAGGGAGGGGTTAGACTATAATGGTACTTTCTCTCCGGTTGCAAAAATGGTGACATTCAGTACTGTTCTCAACTTGGTAGCCTCACATGGTTAGGAAATTTTTCAAAAGGATGTTAATGCTTTTCTCCAAGGTGATTTACATGAGGATGTGTACATGGAGTTTCCTATGAGTTTTCTAACTAAGGGGGAGCGTAAGGTTTGCAAGCTTAAAAAGTCCCTTTATGGTCTTAAGAATACATCACGACAATGGAACATTAAGTTCACTGATGCTTTGTTGTAGGTTTGTTTCTCTCAAAGTGCACATGATCACTCTTTATTTACCAGGAAGTAGTGGAATGATATGGTGGTCCTCTTGGTGTATGTTAATGACTTACTTATCACTGGAACTAGCACATCTATGATTGAAGAAACCAAATCTACTCTTCATCAATGTTTAAAATGAAGGTACTAAGAAAACTGAGATATTTCTTAGGCATAAAAGTAATGCACTCCAAAGAGGGTATATTATTGAATCAGAGGAAGTATGCTCTTTAGCTTATTGCAGACACTAGTCTTAGTGGGGGCTAAGCCAATCAATACTCCTATTTCGTAGTAGTTCTAAAAGTTGGGCAGTAGATATATAAGAGGTGTTTTGGGAAACAGGAATCATTGAAGATTATGAAGACATAAATTTACTTGGATAAAGAGGATTTGAAAGAGGTGAATCTGTAATTGTGTGAGCTGCTATTTCTAATGGAGTGGGCAGATCTGTAACTATGGGAAGTGATAGAATATATGCCTTCACTTATCAGTCAATGGACCAGGTACCTTGACACACTAACAAGTATGAATAGAAAGTAAATGCAGTTTAAACAACACAACGATTTTACGTGGAAACCTCCTTGCTAAGGGAGTAAAACCACGACCTGTCTCACAGGATTTTGAACCATTTTCACTAATCTTCACAAGCAAAAGTGAAACCCGATTACAACAAATGTGAGAAGAAGTTTTTAATCTCACGTTAAAGCAATTATCTCTATTGCTTGACAAGCCTAAGTAGAAGTTAATCTACCCACTAAGCTATCCATCCTAGACAACTTAGAATTTCAACACCACCCACTGATTCCTTTATAGATTTAGGAATAGTTTACAATGAAAGACCAAGAGAATATATTCTTACACAACTACGCTAAATGCTCCAGAGATTTTAGTTGTTGTTTGAATAATTTTGTTGTTTGATTTTCAATAGCCTTTTCAAGTGTTCTTAAAAATGCTTTATCAAGTTTCAAAAACTAAGGAATAATGTTAAGGAAAGAGAGTTTTACATGGACAAGTCCCTTTCCTTAAACTCTTGTCATTGGTAGGAGAAGTCTGACTTTACTGGCGCCCTTTGGAATTGTGCACCCACTTTCTATACCTTCTCCAGCTGGTAGTCAACAGACTAGTCACCTTGGGGAACCTGGTACCTTAACAAGGTCCCTGAGTTTGTTACATCTTCAAAATTCATGTCGAGAACCTGGTACCTTTACAAGATCCCTGAGTTTGTTATATCATCAAAACTACAAATAACATTTTCCCCCTTTTTGATGATGACAAACAATACTCAGGCACCATTCCATCTTTATAACTAATTCCCCCTGAATTTACTAGTCCATCCTCTTGAAAAGAAAATTTCCCCCCTCACTGTATTCCCCTCACTCACACGTATACCACTTACCAGGCAGTTATAATCCCCCCTTTTCGCATTATAAAAAAGAGGTACAGTAAACCAATAATATCAACACTAATATCAGATAAGATCAGAGCTTGATAGCAATCAAATAATAAAAAAACCAATTCACAATGGATATTATCTAGAACATCAGGGGAATAAGATAAAGAGCATTCCAAGATAACATTTAGTACATTAAAAACAAACTGATAATCCAACAACACAAAGACAAGCCACAAAAAGAAGACACATGAGAATATTGGGGGAGACTAAGAAGTGGGAGGTTGATGATAAAGGGATTGGATAATGAGAGTGAGTCGATCATTTGCAACATCATTATCCTTAATTGCCTTCTCTTGCAAGGCAGTAACCATGGACCTCAACTCTGCGTTTTCCCTTTCCAGGGCTTGAACCACAGATGTAATAGGCCCCTCAGTCTGTGCAGTAAGTAGTTCAACTTTGAGTATAGCAATTTTAGCATCTTTACCACTCAAACGCATAGTTAACTCCTCAACCTCATGCTTGAGTTGATCCTGATCGTCTATGTGTTGAGCCATCTTTCTCTTGGGATTTCCTTTCCCTTTGATACACTCACATTCGACTAGGGTACTTTCTGAAAAAGTTTGTTTCACAGTCCCAACCCTGCTAACGCTCAGAGGAATTTTAAAATGTTTGAATACTTCAGTGAGAAAGTATTCGTATCCCATCCCATGAATGCCTTTCATCTCAATGACAGTTTTGTACATGTGCTCAAGCATAAGCCCTGGGAGATTCAGAGGTTCGAATCTGCACAACATTTCCATCATAAATAAGTCAGCAAAAGTAGTTGAAGTCCTCTTTTCAGTCCGTGGGAGGAGTGTTTTGTTTACAAATTCGAATACCGACTGGCACTCGCTCTTCATGACCTTCTTAAAAATCCTAGCAACCTTTGTTGTAGGAATCTTAGAAACCAAAGACACAAACTCAGTCGAACAAGTTTTCCCATTCACAGACCTGGTTCCCTCTTTAGGTACGCTGAGAATTTTGCTCGGCGCAAACTCATCCAGATTCATTGCAATGTCATTTAATCTTGTGAGGATACTCCCATCTTCTTTAAATTGAATGTTGTAATAGAATTCGCTCACTTCTTCTTCATAGAGGATAGGAGATTTCCTGTTGAATAGATGCATCCATGATTGAATTTCCACCATGTCATGGAGAGAGAGTCCATGCCGGGAAGATTGATGATTCCCATGTCAAAGACTCTTCCAGCCAGCACAACCTGCTTTTTCAAGTTGTCAACAATTTCGTGCATGTTGACCTCCTCTTCACTCCTTTGTTGGGTATTAGGTCCCTGTGATCTCTTCCATTTTCCTGCAGAACTCTTCTTCTTGGGTTTTGTTTTCTCAACCTTCTTTGGATCCTTTGAGTTTGTTTTTCCTGACTTTTTCTTCTCGTTTTTCTTTTCCATTTCTTCAGCAGACACCTCAATGACACCAGGTTCAAGCATTCTAAAGTTTGATACTTTAAAAGTTCTGGCACTCCTAATTTCAGCCGTAGATCTTGCACTAGCCTTTAAGGCATCAGCCATCAACTTCCTAGCATCAGACCTAGTAGTAGGTCTTCTTCTAGGAGCCTCTTCCACTATATTTTCTTTTCCCTTTCTTGACACCCCAACTTCCCTCCTTTCAACCTCCCATTTAATGGGTTGCTCATCACTTTCAGAATCTGAGGAGTTAGAAGAAGGATACCTTCCAAAATCTGGAGTTTTATCGAAAACGGGTTGACTTTCTCTTACCTCTTCACCTTGTAAGGGCTCATTTTGTTCAGCCCTAGCTTCTTCTCTCATCATTGCAAGACTTTCGATTACCAATTCTTCACTTGCTGCCAAAATATTTGACTCAGACGATTTATTTCTTGGCAAATCTCCTTCAAATAGATTATCTGGCAACATCTCATGGTAAGGACCAGGTCCAGTAGGGATACTAGTGTTGTTCAGATCTATGGAATGGAAAGGATTGTCAGGAGTATCTTGCTGAGAGCTTGAAGGAACACTAGATCTGGACTCTACTACTGAAGGATAATAAAACGCGATAGGTTCAATCTCACTGAGAGCAGTGAGCATTTGCTTAGAGGTTGAAGAAGGATTAGACATCTTTGACCAAAATAAGAACAAAAGATAGCTTTTCGAAGACAAAAAGAAGAAGGAAGAACAGATTTTATCTTTAACGTTTCCCCTTTTTTTAGTGAAGGAATGTTGAGAGACAGATGAGAAATCATAAAGAGGGTTAAAAAGGATTTGAAATAGTGCCAGGTCCTTGATTTGACGTGTCGCTTGAAGAATAAGCGATGGGACTAACGGTCAGAATGACCGATGACTGACACGTGACATTATCAACGGTCATATTTTTCAGTTTAAATTTAATGTACAAATGCTAACCTGGACAGGAACCAGGTCTGATAACACAGTTTTATCCTCATTGCTTAGCTGTTCTAGCCATGTCTTTGTTAAGCTAGTTCTTCCTGAGAGTATACCTACAATAGGTACCAAAATGATCTAATCCAAATAGTAAATTATTGACACAAAGGATACCTATACTGCATATTTAGCCATCAAAAGAATTCAACTGTTGAAACTTCAGATTTTAGTTAGAGATCATCATGCCCAACTTCAGCCTATTTCTCTCAAATTGATCTTTACTGAGAGCCTTGGTGAAGATGTCTGCAATTTGTTCCTCTGTTGGACAATATGTAAGCACAATATTCCCCTTTTCAACATTGTTTCTCAAAAAGTGATGTCTAACATCAATGTGCTTTGTTCTCTTATGGTGAGCTGAATTTTTTTCCCATACTAACTGCACTAGTATTGTCACACATAAGAGGAATAACTTTGATGTTTATACCAAAATCCTCCAAGTGTTGCTTGATCCATAACAACTGTGAACAACATGCAGCAGCTGCTACATACTCAGCTTGAGCTGTTGAAAGAGCCACAAAATTCTGTTTCTTGGTTCCCCAAGAAATGAGTGAAGATCCAAGGAAATGAGCCATTCCAGAAGTACTCTTCCTGTCAACTTGATAACCAGCAAAATCAGCATCTTCAAAGCCAACTAGATCAAAAGTATCACCTGCTGGATAGAAAAGAACCAGGTCCCTTGTCTTCTTCAAGTATTTTGAGAATACGTTTTGCAACCTTCAGATGTGAATCACGAAGTTTTGAGTCAAACATATTGAATTTTTTCAGTAGCTCTTTAATGTACTTCTCCTGAATGATTGAGATTCCATTTGATGATTGCTTGATTTGTAGGCCAAGGAAGAATGCCAGTTCACCCATCATGCTCATTTCAAATTCTTTTCCCATTAATGATGATAATTATTCACACAAGTGTTCTGAAGTAGCTCCAAAAATTATATCATCCATTTAAACTTGAATAATAAGCAATTCTTGTTCTCTTTTTAATAAGAACAAGGTATTGTCTATTTTTCCTCTTTTGAAACCATTCTTCAACAGAAACTTTGACAGCTTTTCATACCATGCTCTAGGAGCTTGTTTCAAGCCATACAGAGCCTTATTCAATCTGAACACATGATCTGGTAGCTCAGCATCTTCAAACCCAGGAGGTTGTTTAACAAATACCTCCTCTTTCAGATCTCCATTTAGAAATTCACTTTGACATCCATTTGATACAGCTTGAACCCCATGAATGCAACAAAAGCTATTAAAATTTAATGGTCTCCATCCTTGCAACAGGTGCAAAAGTCTCATCATAGTCTATTCCTTCTTCTTGATTGTATCCTTGAACCACTAACCTGGATTTATTTCTAGTAATCACTCCATTTTCATCGAGCTTGTTTCTGAAAACCCATCTGGTTCCTATTACTGTTCTGCCAGCAGATCGAGGAACCAGGTACCATACCTTGCTTCTTTCAAACTGGTGAAGTTCTTCTTCCATTGAGTTGATCCAGTCTGCATCACCTAATGCCTCTTTCACATTCTTAGGCTCAATAGATGATATGAATGCTGAGAATGCAACTAGATTTCTTGTTTTTGATCTAGTGTGAATTCCAGAGTTCAAAGAAGAGATAAGATTATCATGAGGATGTGATGAACTATGTTTACATCCTGGTCTCAAAGCAGACTGGTTGAGCTGATCAACATGTTCTTCTTTTTCAATGATGCCATCATTTTCTGGAGTGTTTGAAGTGCTCTGACTGAAATTCAGAGTGGTACCAGGTACCTCATCACACTTTTCAACTTCATCAGTCTTTTCAGATAGACTATGATTGTTATTATCATAGTCATTTATCAACTGATGGTCTGCACCAACTTCACTTCCTTCAATTTTCTGTGAATTGAATAGCTTAATCACTTTATATTCATCATTTGATCCATTGCTTTTCAAATTTCCATCTTTATCAAACACAACATGAATGCTTTCTTCAATACATTGAGTTCTTTTGTTGAAGATTTTGTATGCTTTGCTTGATGAAGAATATCCAACAAACACTCCTTCATCACTTCTAGGATCAAATTTTCCCAGATCATCCTTTCCATTGTTCAGCACAAAACATCTGCAGCCAATCTCCCTAAGATAGCTCCACATAGGCTTTCTGTTATTGAGCAACTCATAGGGAGTTTTATTCAAAACAGCCCTTATCTGACACCTGTTAGTAACATGACATGCTGTGTTGACAGCTTCAACCCAGAATCTTTGAGGAAGATTTGACTCAATGATCATGGTCCTAGCAATGTTCACTAAGGTTCTGGTTTTTCTTTCCACCACTCCATTTTGTTGAGGAGTTCTTGGAGCAGAAAAATTGTGACTAGTACCATTCTCCATGCAAAATTAATCGAGTTTTGAGTTTTCAAACTCAGTTCCATGATCAGATTTAATCCCAACAATCACTTGATTCAATTTAGTTTGAATCATTTTGAAGAACACTACCAATTCTTCAGGTGTCTATGCTTTTGATCTTAGGAATCTTGTCCATGTGTACCTTGAGAAATCATCAACTATCACCAGAATGTATTTCTTACCATTTCTGCTTTGAACCTTCAAAGGTCCACATAAGACCATGTGTAACAGCTCCAGTACTCTTGATGAAGTTACTTGCTTCTTTGACTTGAAGGATGATCTGATTTGTTTCCCTTTAACACAAGCTTCACATATTTTGTTTTCACAAAACTTCAACTTTGGCAAACGTCGGACCAGGTCCTTAGAAATCAGTTTATTCAATAAAGATGATCTCACATGCCTTAGCCTACGATGCCAAAAGTCAGCATTTTCATTTTGAGCACTAAGACATGTCAGATCATCTCCATAAGATGTTTCTAAGTTGGCCACATACATGTTTTTACTTCTAAAGGCAGTGAGAATCACTTTCTTTGTGGTTAGACTAACCATAGTGCACTTCTTAGAAGTAAACTTGACTTCATTTCCCTTGTCACAAATTTGAGATACACTCAAAAGACTGTACTTCAACCCATCAACATGATATACATTGTCAATTGATTCTTCAAGAGACTTTCCCACTTTGCCAACTCCCAAAATGTACCCCTTATTTTCATCACCAAAAGAGACACCTCCTCCCTAAAGTGTCTAGAGTGAGAGGAAATTTTTGATGTCACCAGTCATATGTTAAGAGCATCCACTGTCCATATACCAACATTGATTGCTGCTCTCACTCACCTGCAACAAGAATCACTTGTTAAGCTTGGGAACCTATTTCAATTTGAGTTCCTAGAAGGCAGACAAAGGAGTGATCAGATTGTATCTAGTTCAATAGGGCAGTTTTTGAATCTTTCTAACAAAAGAATTTGGAGCAGAGACATTTTTTCTTTGAAAATCTATTACTTGAAGCATGTTTTGGAGGAGCAGGTCTCTCTTTTGCTACTCTTTGTCTTTCAGTATAATTAGAGAGTCTTTCATGAGATTTTCTCCAGCCAGTACACTCTCCCTTTAAATGCCAATTTTTACCACAGTGAAGACAAAGCAGATTGTTAGACATAAACACATACTTATTGTGAGGATTAAAGGGAGGAGTCATATTCAAACTTCCTAGACCTTTCTTATTGAAATCACTCTGATTTGTTGCACTTGACAGCAACTTAGAAGATTTTGTCCACTTAAGAGATTTTTCAAGTTCTTCCTTAAGTTTGGCAATATCATTTTCTAAGTTGTTGCTCTTCTCTAAAGCCAATCCCAAATTTTTCTCAGTGGTTTTCAGTTTTTCTTCAGTTTCAACTTGTAAACCATTTGACCTTCCATTTAGCTTTTCAGCTTCTTCATTTATCTGAGTCAACTATTTTTAAAGTTCAGTGTTGTCAGACTCTAGAGACGCCATTTTATCTTCCATTTTCGACATTTTCTCCTCCAATTTAACCTTGTTTTCAGTTAAACTGTCAAGTTCAGCATTCATAATGTCTCTTTCAGAGGTTAACTCAATTACTGAATCAATCATAACATTTGCTAATGTTCTCAATTTTTTAAGAGAACAATTATTCAGATCATGTTTCATATCAAGAAGAGTTACCTTGTCATCCTCTTCTTTATTTTCTGTATGAGCCATGAAAGCAAACATTTTATTAATATGGTTTCCTCTTCATGAACCACCACCATAGGTACGTCATTTGGTTCATCAGGATCTTCTGAGTCACTTGAGAAGTCTCCCATGCAGCAAGAGCCTTATGACCACATAGTCAGCTGCAGCTTTGCGATCATTTTTACTGAGTACCAGGTCCCTTCCCTTTTCTTTGTCACCTCTTGGTTTTTGTTGTTTCTTATTTTTAGATTTGAGTAAAGGACACTCTCTAATAAAGTGTCCAGCTTTTCCACACTTTTAACATGTATTATTTTGAGTTGCAGTTCGAGGACCATTTGTTCCTCTTCTAAAGCCTTTGTTCTTTCTCACAATTTTTTGAAATCTATTGATGAGATAAGCCATATCATCATCACTGGAGTCCTCATCAGATTTATATTTCAGCATCAAGGACTTACCCCTTTTGACTTCCTTCTTTGACAGATCATGGTTTCGATTCATCTCACGAGTCTTCAGATTTCCAATGAGAGCATCCATTGTCAGCACTTTCAGATCTTTTGCTTCAGTAATGACATCAACCTTGCTTTCCCAAGACTTAAGAAGAATTCGAAGCACTATACTGAATTGCTTGGTCATGCTAATTGGTTCTCCAAGGATTCTCAACTTGTTGGTAATGGAGGACAATTTTGTGAACATCTCATGAATAGTTTCTCTTTCTTTCATCTTGAAATTTTCATACAAAGAAGTGAGCATATCAATCTTTGACTCTTTGACTTGTTCAGTTCCCTCATGAATTGTTTTTAAGCAGTCCCAGATTTCTTTTGCAGACTCACAGGCTGAGACACGATTGAACTCATCATGCCCTATCCCACAGAAACGAAAAGTTTTTGCCTTGTAACTCTTTTCAATCTTCTTCCTATCAGCTTCATCATATTTTTGTCTAGGCTTTGGAACAAGCGTGGTTTTCTCTCCATCCTTTTCTTCTATCATCGGAATAAATGGTCCACTTAGGACGATGTCCCATAGCTCACTATTTTCAGCCATGAGAAAATCATGCATTCTAAATTTCCACCGACTGTAGAAGTGTCCATTGAAACGAGGAGGTCTTGTTGAAGATTGACCTTCTTCTAGATTAAGTGGAGAAGCCATTCTAGAACAAATATCACTTCCTTGGTGTTTTTCAAATAGAAAGTGTTTGCTCTAATACCACTTGATAGAATATATGCCTTCACTTATCAGTCAATGGACCAGGTCCCTTGACACACTAACAAGTATGAACAGAAAGTAAATGCAGTTTAAACAACACAACGATTTTACATGGAAACCTCCTTGCTTAAGGGAGTAAAACCATGGCCTGTCTCATAGGATTTTCAACCGTTTTCACTAATCTTCACAAGAAAAAAAGAAACCCGATTACAGCAAATGTGAGAAGAAGTTTTTAATCTCACGTTCAAGCAATAATCTCTATTGCTTGACAAGCCTAAGTAGAAGTTAATCTACCCACTAAGCTATCTCTCCTAGACAACTTAGAATTTCAACACCACCCACTGATTCCTTTATAGATTTAGGAATAGTTTACAATGTAAGACCAAGAGAATATATTCTTAAACAACTACGCTAAATGCTCCAGAGATTTCAGTTGTTGTTTGAATAATTCTGTTGTTTGATTTTCGATAGCCTTTGCAAGTGTTCTTAAAAATGCTTTATCAAGTTGCAAAAACTAAGGAATAATGTTAAGGAAAGAGAGTTTTACATGGACAAGTCCCTTTCCTTAAACTCTTGCCATTGGTAGGAGAAGTCTGACTTTACTGGCGCCCTTGGGAACTGTGCACCCACTTTCTGTACCTTCTCCAGCTGGCAGTCAACAGACTAGTCACCTTGGGGAACCTGGTACCTTTACAAGGTCCCTGAGTTTATTACATCTTCAAAACTCATGTTGAGAATCTAGCACCTTTACAAGGTCCCTGAGTTTGTCATATCATCAAAACTACAAATAACAAGAAGTTTGTGTGTGGGGTTCGAAGAACTTGTCGTTGTTGATTTTGCCCATTCCAGGTGAGCTGATTTAATGGCAGTGTTGTTGAAAATGTCTTAAATGGAAAAACATCCTCAATAAACCGCACATCTCGGGATAAGTACACCTTTGTGGAAATTGGGTCAAAACACTGGTGACAATGATGGGATAGTGAGAATCCAAGATAGACACATGGGGTAGATTTTGATTCAACTTTATTTTTGGAGTATGTTTAAGCCATGAATAGCATAAACAACCAAAAATCCATAGGTAGTTGTAATTTGGTGATTTTCTAAGTAATCTTTGAAATGGGGATGAATTATCGAGGTGAGAGGTTAGAAGACGATTGATGAGGTAGAGAGTGTGATGACATGCAAAGACTAGAATTGGTCTGGGAGGGATGCCCCATGTAAGAGTGTTCTTGCAGTTCGACGATATGATAATGTCGTCGTTCTGCCAGTGCAACTCCTTATGGTGTATAAAGTGGGGTGGAGAGGTGTTGAATGCCATGACGAGAAAGATAGGAGTCAAAACTATTATACTCACCTCAATTATCAGTATATAATTATAAAATTTATTTTCAAAATGTTTTTACATCATAGGATGAAATTTTTGAAAGATCTCTTTAACTTCACTTTTCTTTGTCAGCGTGTCCAAATAAGTTTACTTCGTATATTGGTCAATAAAAATATAATAAACCAAATTTTTATCAAGAGATAAAAATGGTGATGGCCCCCATGAATCACTAAAAATAATTTGAAGTGGTTTAGAGCTACATAATGATAATTGAGTAAAAGAATGTGATGAACTTTACTAGATAAACAAGAATTACAATGAATTTTTTCTCTCACGCATGAAACGACAGTGAGAATTTATTTAGAAGAAACCGAAGAACTCTAGAGTGAGGATGACCAAGACAAGGGGCAGATCAATGTGTTAGAGAGCGGGTGCCATAGCATTAAGTTATGTGTATTTTTGTTTTAGTCGATTTTCAAAAATGTTCTCTTTTTATTATTAAAAATAACTAAGTTTTAAATTATTATTTTTACCTTAATTATTATTAAGTTTCAAAAATTATTATAATCGTACAAACATTTAAAATTTATTTTAGAAAATAAATTTCAAAAGTGTTGTAATGACGATGGGAGAGTAATATTTTTCTTCTTCCAAATAGTTCTTACTAGCTCCACTTTTTCGTCTAAATTTCAGAAACTCGACAATGGGTTTCTCTTACTCTTTGTTCTATTATCTAAAACATTTGGATGCGTATAAAAAAATCCAACTGTGATAATTTAAATCTTTTTGAAAGTTTTAATATAAGATAAAATGTGTGTTGCATTAAATGAGAACATAAAAAGCTTACTTAAATCAACATTTTATTTCTGTTTGGCATTTTTAGATTGTCAGTTACTATGAGCCAATACTTTGTCTATGACATTGAAATTATGTATATGAAACTTTGCGAGCTCTTTATATTAATTTTGTAATATAAAATGTGAAAAATTTATAACTATAAATAATTATATCATATTTGAGTTTTTTTGGAATAATAAAACCCGTCGTGTGCAATGTAAATGGAATATATACATTTTTTATTTTATGTAAATACTAATATTATGGGAAAAAAATTCTTTATGCAAAATCATAATTTTTTGGTTGAATTTATTTATCTCATAAACTAAAAGGATGAATAACAAAATAAATTCGTCCAAAGTTGCTATTTACAAGGCCTAAAATAGGTTAATATTTGATCGATTTGATGAACATAACGTAGGGCACCCACAATCTTGAAATTTTGGATCTGCCTCTGACCAAGACATTGGTGCTAAGTAGTGAGAGGGCTGCATGTGGAGATAATGTGAGATTGGGGATGTGAGAGAGGCCACTCATACAGTTCATTGTTGGTCAGACCATGCACTAGTGGCTTTCGCGTTTTCAGATCCTTCACAAAAAAGTTAAAAGGAAAAAATTCAACAGACTGGAGATTGTCTTGACAGAATTTAGAAACATGAAGAAACTTGTGTTGATGGAAGGGGCACACAAAGTGTGGGTTAGCTTGAAAACATTATTTGATGCATTTAATTTTATAGAACCAGTGTGAGAGATAGGAATTTTGTTAACATCACCCAGGGAGACATCCTCGTTACTGCGGTATGGTTGTAGGTTGTGCGACTCTATTATGATGTGATGGGTGGCTTTGAGTCAACTATCTAGGGGTTTGTGTTCGCTGTAATCCTAGCAACATAGTTGGCTATTGCTTCAAAGTGATGATGAGACTTCGAGCGGCAAACATTGGCAGTGTGGCCAATTTAATTACATAGTTGACAACGAGTAACACCATTTGGATATGATTGGACTGCCATTGTGGTGGAGCGTTTTGATGCGAGTTTTGGCGCAATGATGATACTAGGTAGTTTGGAGTTGAATTTGGTGGGATTAGCAACTGCAGCAATGATGATACTAGGTAGTTTCTTAGCATCTTCGTGGCGAAAGAAGAGTTCAAAGTCTAGTAACTTTTCAAACAGTTCCTCATAAGAGATAGTTTTACCGCGTGACTATGAGTTCACAATTGGAAACAGGAGCACCAACAGTGACTAACTCATCCGAAAATAACCGAATAGTGTCAAGATATTCAGTAATGGAGCAAGAGTCCTTAGTGACACGGGAAAGCTGATCATGCAAACTGAAGACTTGGGTTTGAGATTTGTGCGCATAAGTGGTATGCAAGGCATCCCAAGCTAATTTATCCAAGTCAGCGGCAGTAATAGTAGAGGCAATAGTGGGTTCGACAGAACCCATAAGGGCATTTTGGATGAGTTGGTCCTGACGAAACCAAGTTAAGAAGGCAGGATTGAGAGATATATTTTGTCGAGGGTAATCGTGCGACTAGGGGACGGAGTGGTTCCATCGAGATGGGCAAAGAGGTTGTTGCCATACATATGCATGAAAAATTGGGCCTTCCAGGTGGCTAAGTTGTGACCACCGCTTAGTTTGATGAGTAATTGGGAAGCGGGATTCAACTGAATGATAATATTGGTGTCTGTCATGTTATCAACATTGACAACTCTGGGTTTGTTTCCATTATTGTTACCATTTTGATTGGTCATTGTTGTTGATCTACGTGATAGAGTGTGAAGAGCTCTGATACCTTATAAAGACTGAATTTATGATGGAAGAGTATGTTTATTAATGAAGACGGCAAGGTATTAAATAGAGTTATAGGGAACATAATAAGACTCCTAAATGAACTAAACTAAAGTAATCTAAATAAATAATAACTGTTGAACTAGTAAGACAATCCTAATATGACTAAACTACTAACTGACGTCCTAAGACCATATGTTCTAATAGAATTCAATCGTAAGTTCACAAGTGTAGAATTAGATTAACATTTGGAAGTCATAATTGATCCAAAGTCGGAAGATGTTACGACATATCAACAATTAATTCAGAAACTGATCTATCCGACCATCACAAGGCCAAACTTTTGTTTTGGAGTTGAAGTAGTCAGTTTATGCAACATCCCTAGGAATCACATTTGAATGCAACTCTAAGAATTGTAAGATACATTAAGAAATCTCCTGGACTTGGCATTTTTCTTAAAATAGGAGTTGTTACAGATTTTGTTGGCGACTGTGATTCATATTGTGTGCCCAAGTCGGTAACTGGTTATGTGGTAAAACTTGGAGATTCTCAAATTTCATGAAAATCCATGAAACAACACACAACGAGGAGGACCTCTGCAGAAGCAAGAGTACAGAAGCATGGCTGCTGTGGTTTCACAATTGATTTGGTTTACAAGTTTACTGAAAGAGTCGAATGTGCACTTTACAGTTCATATTAAGGTTTTCTATGACAGTAACGCAACAATTTAGGAATCCCATTTTTCATGAGCGAACCAAACATATTGAGATCGACTGTCATTTTATTAGAGACAAAGTGAAGTCAGGTTTCATAGATCCTCAATACGTTTGCACTTGTATGCAACTTGAAGACATGTTCGCTAAGGGACTTGGAACGGGACTTGGAACAACACGAGCTTCTACTTGGCAAGCTAGGTGTGTTGGATGTATTCCAACCACCAGATTGAGGGAGAGCATTTGAAGAGTTAGTTGCCATGTTTAATATGTCACATTGTTAAGTCTGTTAGAGGTGATTAACACTGTTAGGAAGCTAGTAGAAGGTTGTTAAGAAGTCACGTGGGTGATGTATGAGTTAGTTAGAATGCAAAGTTAGTTTTAAGCATCTATATAATGTTTGATCAATATTTCTCTTAATTTCTTGAATACATAGTTCTTTCTTCTAGATTACAGAATTGTTGACAGAGAGATCCAACTTCTTCAAACTTCTACAATACTAAAAGCAAACAAAATAACTTCTAGTAAGATTTTTCTTTCACTTAGTTGCAATAAAACAGAACACATGAAATTGCCGAATCGAGAAACAAACCTTCAAATTTAAACCAAATTCTTCGATATTACTCCCATTTATATATATTCAGAAATACAAGTTTCACAACCATCTGAGCTCCCTGGACAATAGCTCAAAATCTTCACTGATATGAAACTTGTCGTCAATTGCAAGCACCCTAAGATTTTATCATCTTGTGAAATGCTTTGGTGTTCAAGTTCACACCCTTTAATGTTCGTCCTTCTCAGGGGAGGATCTATGTGTTAGAGGGGATGCCACGACACCCAGTGAACTCGAATCTATGTGTATATATATATATATATATATATATATATATATATATATATATATATATATATATATATATAATATAGACATATATATTGAATCTGCCACCCCCAATAACAAGTAAACGCCTGGTGCCAGTGGTGAAAGTTCATGTTTTCAACTTCAACGTTGCGTGTTCGATTCTAATGGAGCACAATTTTTATGTAAAATTTTATTTCCGTATTAGTAGCCCCATAAATAATCTACATAGACCTAAATTTGCTAATATTTTGTTGTAATTTTTATTGATTTTTTTCTTCCTTTTCTATTTTAAGCATAAATTTATGTTAAATACTTTTTGTTTTAGACTATTTTCAAAAATATTGTCTTTTTATTATTAAAAATAACTAAGTTTTAAATTATTATTTTTACCTTGATGGAATAATTTATAATCGTACAAACATTTGAAATTTATTTTAGACTATAAATTATTATTTTACCTTAATGAAATAATTTATAGTCAGACAAATATTGAAGATTTATTTAGAAAATAAATTTCAAAAGTGTTGTAATTAGGATGGGGGAGTAATATTTTTCTTCTTCGACTAGTTCTTACTAGCTCCACTCTTTCGTCTAAATTTCAAAAACTCGACAATGGGGTTCTCTTTCTCTTTGTTGTATTATCTAAACATTTGAATGCGTATAAAAAAAATCCAAATGTGATAATTTATATCTTTTTGAAAGTTCTAATTTATAAAATAAAATCTGTGTTGCAATAAATGATAACATAAAAAGCTTACTGAAATCACATTTGATTTCTGTTTGGCAATTTTAGATTGTCAGTTTGTATGAGGCAATACTTCGTCTATGATATTGAAATTATGTATGTGAAATTTTGCGAGCTCTTTATATTCAGTTTGTTATACAAAACGTGAAATATTTATAAATATAAATAATTCTGTCATCATTGAGCTTTTTTGAAATAAGAAAACTCGCCGAGTGCAATTTAAATGGAATAAATATTTTTTATTTTATGTAAATACTAATATTATGGAAAAAATATTCTTTATGCAAAATCATAATTATTTTGTTGAATTTATTTATCCCATAAACTAAAAGGATGAAAACAAAATAAATTCGTCCCAAGTTGCTATTTACAAGGCCTAAAATAGGTTAATATTTGATCGATTTATTAAACATAACGCATGACACCACAACCTTGAAATTCTGAATCCGCCTATTGTCCTTCTACCACCAGTATTGACCTTAAATTAAAACAGAGTATAACCAAGATAAAGATAAAGAATTTACCAACTTATTTCCTTGTACAACAACACGGACATCTTTTGGTTTGAATAGTCTACTCCGTTTTCCAAACTCACGAGTTGATTCCATGTGAACTATTTCTCTTCCCATATCCTCCACCAGATCGTATATCATCAAATAACGACAATCCCTTTGGAGCAAGAAACTTTGGACTAAGATTGTAATTGCACTTTCAAAATAAAAACCACACAAATTTAATGTTTTGGTAACTTCACGCTCAAAGAATCCATGAAGGCGAACACAATATCAAGGAAAATACTCTGAGCATCACAATCAAGTCCATCAAAGAATATATTGAGAATCTTTTGAATATCATAATGAGGAATTTCGCTTAGTTGTTGAACTCGTATCTCCATTCTTATATGGATCTCCCTTGTAAATGTGACCCCCATGTAATAATAGGTCATGATAGTCCACCTGAATATTTAATTATGTTTTGTACAAGCTCAACATATTCTTGTGGTGGAGAAAGACTATTAAAAGTATGACAGGAAAAAAGTAGTTGAGATTCATCGTGATTTAAAATTTTTGCCTTGCCTCTCTCATTTTCTCTAGTCCGGCATATCAATTGTTCGTCTTGGGTTTTAATAACTATTAAACTATCAAAACTCTTGTATCTTGATTAGACCAAATGCTTTCACTTCTAATCTAACATCTGAAAGGAAGCAATGAATCTGAAGTGTTGAAATATTCAGTTATAGATGGCCTTTGCCACAATTGTTTATCATATTCCACTAACATGGTATATATCAACCATGCGAACTTCATCTATACATTCACTTTGGCCTTAGTTGGTAACAATTACACCTTAAAGCTTTAAGAATATTTTGAATAAAAAAAGAGGTTTAAGAATTCAAAGTGGTTCAGATTGAAGGTTTATTTTCTTTAACAACAAAAAGTGCAGGCACATGTTGGGAAAAATGAATCACACAACTCACAAGGTGGTCACAACATAGGTTCAAACAAAACGGTTAATTCGCAAAAAGTTGCCCATGATCCATTTTCACGTTCACAAGTACCATTAGAATTGGCACTCTTAACACAATTTCAAAACAACTCTACATGTAATACCCTGTACTACCCTATAATATAAGATAACCATTTACATATAGCAAACAAAAAATTTGTATTTGTATGTTATAGAAAAATTTGAATAATTGCGTTTCGTAGCAAAACATAAATATGTATAACTTGCTATACATATACAAAGAAATCAATTGTATAATTCGCTATACATATACAAAAGAAAGTAGTTGTATACAAATCAATTGTTTTATTTGTGTATGTATAAAACGAGAAAGAAAGAAAGAAAAAAAATTGGGCAGGAGAATATGTGTATTATATAATTATAAGTGTACCGAATGAAGATATATGTATTTGCAGATGTATATATAATTTTCTATCGCTTTATATAAACAGAAACACTTTATACATTTCGTTTCTGTTTGTATAAGCGATAGAGGTGAGGGTGAGGAGCGAGATCTGGGAGAGTAGAACTAAATATATGTATATATACAATTTTTTTCGCTTTATACAAACACAAACACATTTTATACATTTGTGTTTGTATAAAAGTGAGATGAAGTGAGAAAGGGAGAGTGGCGAGTGAGAGTTTGAGGGAGAGAGGTGACTAACAAACAGTTTGCTATATGAGATGGAGCGAGAAAGGGAGAGTGGCGAGCGAGAGTTTGAGGAAGAGAGGTGACTGACAAACAATTTGCTAAATAACACAATTAAATCAAAGTGTGGTTATAATATTTAATTTGATTTATTAGTTTGTCATTATGTACAATTTTCCCATAATATAACCCTATTATTAGATTAGGGCAATTTAGTCATTAGCATTAGTTCAAAACCAAAAAGGTAAGGGAATGGGCTTTAGCCCCATCTCACGTGCAAATATATTCTTTTAAAAAGGGAAAATTGTATATAATAGCAAACTAATAACCTAAATTAAATGGAATAGCTAGGGTTTTATTTAATTGTGTTCCATAGCAAACATTAGCTAAAATTTGCCAGCGTCTCTCTCCCAAAAATCTCGCTCGCCACTCTCCATTCTCGCTCACCTCTCTCGCTTTATACACAGAAGTGTATAATTCTGTTTCTGTTTTGTAGAAAGCAAGAGAAAATTGTATATACACATGCAAAAATGTATATCTTCGTGTTATATACTTAATTATACAATTTACAAACATTTTACTTCAAATTGTAGAGAAAAAGGCCAACGAATTATACAATTGCAGTGAAATACAATTTTCTCTAGCTTTATACAACAGAAGTGTATATATTGTGTTTCTGTTTTTATATAAAGCGAGAAAAACATATATCTTCTTGCTATACACTTATAATTATGCAATATACATAGATTTTAATTCGATTCAACTGTATGCAAAACAAATATACAATTGCAGCGAAATAGGCCAGCGAATTAAACAATTGTATATGTATAGCAAATTATACAGTTTTATGTTTGCTATTGAACGCAATTTGCAAAGTTTGCTATAACATACAAATATAAATTTTTTATTTGCTATATGTGAAAATTTCTCTTTTAAAAATGGGTTTCATGACTGCTAAATCTGTGCAGCATTCCTCCCCCAATTTACGCGCAGTAAATAAAAAAATAAAATAGAAAAATGTTGGAGCTATTTTTGTTCTCCAGTGAATGAACGAAAAAAGAAAAAGAAAAACGTATTCCTTGCTTCTCTGTCTATGAAGATAGTCATCACGGAAACCTGTGCAGTTATAAATATGGATTCAAGGTATTCTATTTCAGTTCATTCACATGCCTATATATTTATTATCACGGGTTGGGTTAATGTAACATTGATAATTCGAATATGAATTTCAATATGAGAATACCCATGAACAAAGGAAGATTTTTATTCTACTAACCCTAGATACTCTTAGTCTCACTAGTGAGTTATATTGTGATTGTTTAACAGTGATTTAGTTAGAGAAAGTTTCAAACAGAAATATAACATTATGCCTCTTTGTTGGTGGAAATTGAACGACTGATACACTAGTGAATAAATATGAGTTGACGAATGAGGGTGAACTGTAACCTTAGGGATTGAGTGTTGTAAATTAGTTCATGAAATAGCTCTATCAAGGAGATTTATATGATATGAATATAGGTTGATCGAATGAAAGTTGTACAAATTACTTGAAGGGATAAGTTTGGTATTTCAACACGAATACTGTGAGTAGTAAACTTACCACAATTGATGTTTTATAACTTGCATGATTTTCACATGATTTATAAAGTAAATGTGTTACCGAATGTTTTCTACTTGCATGTGGTGTTGAATCAATATTTAACACTCCCCCTTGATTCAAAACTTACAAACTCCAAGTTTCTGTCGGAACTGATCATGCTTGGCTTGTGGGAGTGCCTTGGAGAACATCTGCAATTTGATCCCTTGTACCGGAAAACTTCAACTCTATATCACCTCTTGTTGTGTGGTTAGGAATGAAATGATAATGGATGTCTATGTGCTTTGTTCTGTTGTAAAAAGCCGGGTTCTTTGTCATTGCAATTGTTGCCTTGTTATCCTGGAATATTTTTATCGCACCCTCTTGCCGATAGAAACATCAACTAACGTTCTTCATAAAAATAAGGCTTGACAAGCTGCTGAAGTTACAGCAACATATTCTGCTTTTGATGATGATAATGTAACCACATCCTGCTTCTTTGATCTCCCAGATCCTAAATTGAACACATTTCCAGAAGTACTCTTTCTGTTATCTATACTTCCTGCCCAATCACTATCACTCAAGCTGAAATCTGCATCTTTGGAGTACCAAGTCCCGAAGTCAACTGTCCCAGCAACATAACGTAAAACTCTTCTGACAGCACCAAGATGTTGCTGGTAGGACCATGTATATGCCTAGTCAACATACTAACAGAAAACATAATATCAGGACGAGTATGTGTTAGGTAGTTCAAACCTCCAATCAAGCTTCTGTAGTGACTGGGATCAGCGAGATCTGTTGCCATCTTCAGCTGAAATTTTTCATGTGCATTCATGGGTGTGACAGCCGCTTTACAATTATGCATACCAAACTTGAACAAGAGGTTTTTTGCATACTTCGTTTGTGAAACAAAATATACCATCTTCTACCTATTTCACTTGAAGACCAAGAAAGTATTGCAAAACACCTAAATCTGACATTTCAAACTCCTTCATCATGAAAGATTTAAATTCAGCAACTAAAGTTTTACATGACCCCATATAGATCATGTCATCCACATAGAGATAAATCACTTGTACCTTGTTTATTTACATACAACGTAGGTTCATTTTCGCTCCTTTCAAATCTATCTCACAGGAAGTACGAGTCAATTTGTTGTACCATCCCCGTGGCGCTTGTTTTAGCTATATAAAGAGCGTTCTTGAGCTTGTATACTTTGCTCTCATTGCCACTAACACCAAAACCCTCAGGTTGGGAAACATAAACTTCCTCTTCCAAATCCCCATTTAAGAATGCAGATTTAACATCAAAGTGATAAACGGGCCAGCTCTGTTTAGCAGCTAAAGATAAGAGTATTCTCACCGTTTCAAAGTGAGCGACATGTGAAAACGTCTCATCGTAATCAATACCTTGATGTTGTGCATATCCTTTAGCTAGAAGCCTTGCTTTGTATCGCTGTATGCTCCCATCTGGATGGCGCTTGATTTGGAACACCCATTTGAATCCAATGAGTTCCTTTCCTTCTGGTAGATTCATCAATTCCCATGTTTGATTCTTCTCAATTGCTTGCATCTCATTGCATTTTTCCATGCTTGACTTTCTATAGCTTCCTTGAAGCAACTGGTTCAGTAACATACAAAGCAAATTAACAATTTTCATAAATCCCCCTTAACAATTTCGCTGGTGGAGT
Organism: Solanum lycopersicum; assembly: GCF_036512215.1. Lineage (NCBI taxonomy): Eukaryota > Viridiplantae > Streptophyta > Magnoliopsida > Solanales > Solanaceae > Solanum > Solanum lycopersicum. The sequence continues at coordinate 61,147,634 of NC_090808.1, forward strand.
CTCACTGGAAGAATCACTTGAAGAAGAACTGCTGCCACTTCCTTGGTGGGTTAAGCTGTGATCACTTGCTGGAGCCTTGATTGATGAATATCACGGCTGCTACTTGTTGGAGAAGAGCTGGATGCATTCCCTGGAACAGAAACTGCTGCAGGTTTTTGCTGAAACTGCTGCAGGTTCTTCTTGAAAAGCTTCATCAGTAGGCAGCAATTTAATATTTGAACATTCTCAGAATCAAAGTTCCAGCTAGCATCTTAATTAAACATAACATTTCTACTGATCACAATTTTCCACTCAGTGGATTATATAACTTGTAAGCTTTGAATTGTGTGCTATATCCAACAAAGATACATTTCATTGATATTTCATCAAACTTATATCTAACTTGGGAATTCACCAAAGAATAAGTAATACATCCAAAGACACGTAAGTGCCCAAGGCTTGTTATCTCTCCATGCTTCATATGGAATTTGATTATGAACAGTCTTGGTGGGTGAAATGTTCAGCATGTAGACAGCAGTAGCAACAACTTCAGCCCAAATATTTTGGTACACCTCTAGCTTGCATCATGCTTCTACCCATTTCAACGACCGTTCAATTCTTGCGTGCGGCAACACCATTCTGCTCTTGGAGTATATGGTGTTGTGAGCTCTCTATGAATACCATTTTCCTCACAATAGGTGTTGAATTCATTTGATATAAATTCACCACCCCTATCTGTTCGAAGAGTCTTAATTCTACAACCACTTTGTCTATCAACAAGAGACTTACATTCTTGAAATTCTCAAATGTTTTTTATTTGAATTTCAAGATATATACCCAACTAATTCGACTATAACATTCGTAAAAGCAAAAAATATTGACTTTCACCTAAGGACTCAACACTCATAGGACCACATAGATCAGCATGCACCAATTCAAGACAAACAGATGCTCTCCAAGACTTACCTACAGGAAATGAATTTCTATTTTGTTTCCCATACACACATCCTTCACAAAATTCAAGAGCATCAATTCTAGGCAAACCAAGAACCATATTTCTACGACCTAATAATTATAACCCCTTACATTCAAGTGACCATTCCACAATTGCCATAAAGTAGCTTCCGTATTGCCTTTGGTTATTAACGCAAAACTTTTAACATCAGAAACTTTGAGAGGAAATGCCTTCTCTTCACCCTTTTCTTGAGAAGCATTCAGTCTATCCTCATGAGCTTGCAACGAACTCATCAATTCATCAAAACCATAACTAGATAAATCACGGGGCTCCTCAATAGCAACTACGAAATGATCAAATCTTTTACTAAGACTTCCCAAAACTTTAGAAACTACATTTTCATCAGTAGTTTTTCACTGTATGCCTTCATATGATTAACAATTGCACTCACCCGAGATAAGTAACCGTGAACAAATTCACTACTGCTTTGAGGTTTCTGCAACAGCAATTCTGGAAAAAATTGAGTCATGCATCACTTGCTGGGATGTAAAATAATAGAGACTTGGAGTCCTTTTCGTTCTCGTGCAATCTTTGTGCTTCATCTTCCTCAGCATAGTCCTTCTCCACCAAATCCCACTATTCTTGAGACTTGAACAAAGTCTTCATCTTTATGCTCCAAAATTCATATTTATTCCCATCTTTTTTTTTATCTTATGTAATAGATATTCTTATTGCCACGTAGAAGAAGAGTTGCAAAAGGGGGGCTATGCCTGACCTTTGCTACAATATGTGGAATCATAGCTTGGCTAAAAAGCCTTTCTGTCTACTAAGCAAAAATATAATTAGAAGTGGCAAATATAGCTGAACATCTGAGGAGGCTCATGAGTGAGCATACTTGGTGTCTTCTTCTTGACTCTGAATGAAGGTAGCTGCAATCTATCAATATTTAACAATCCTTGAACTTTCCTAGGTAACTCAGCAATAGTACTTTACACACAATTGTTTTTTTGATTGTGACTAATAGTAGCTAATTTATTAGCAACTTTGTTAGCTTCTCTAAAGCAATGTTGAATAACGATGTCATAGTTAGTAACTAATTTTTTGATTCCTTCAGTTGTATCTTCAATCCTCCACGGAGTTGTCCAACTTCCAGTTACAGATTTATATACTATCAGAGAGTCAATTTCACAAATGATCATGTTGAAGCCATTATCAATGCACCACTTAAGACCAAATAACAAAGCACCTGCCTCTACACTATTACTTGTACATCTACCCATAGGGATGGAATATGCCATGATTAGATCACCCGCACAAGTCCTGATCACTCCTCCTCCTCCACAATTTCCATTGATACATGATCCATCACTATTAAGCTTAATAGAGAGTAGAGGAGGTTTGATCCAAGTAACCATAATAGAGGAGTTTCTACAATTGTTTTTTCATATAATCTGCATAGATCTTCCCAACTATTTCCCATAGTGATCTTTTTGAATTGTAGCCCGATTAATTGAGTGATGTTGAAAGTGATAAGAGCTTTTGATCTTTGAATGGATGGAGTTTCCGCATCATATTTTGAGCTGCATCTAGATCTCCACATTTCCCAAATGATAATAGCGGGAAGGATTCTATGAATAAAAGTTGCTATGGAGTTTTGACTTGACTTATTCCAACAGCTGATCAAGAGATCTCTCAGGTTGGTATTTCTGTAAGGTATGCCTAATCTTCCAGCAAAGTATTTCCATAGCTCTTGAGCAAATTAGCCAGAGTAAAACAGATGATTAGTAGATTCAAATTCCGCTGTCATATTTGGACCTGTACAACAACAAGAAGTAAGTGGAACCTAAATGCCATATCTAATAGTTTTTCCATCAGTAGGAATTCTATCATGAATTACTCTCCAGTCCATGAAAGACATCTTGAAAGGAATTAGCTTATGCCAGAGTCTTTTGTCAAAATGGTTAGATCTCTTTTCTGTCTGAGTAAGCTCCAAGCACTGAATACCGAGAATTTTCCATTGTTAGTAATAGTCCAAATAGCTCTGTCATCCCTTTCCTGACTGAAGCTAAAGGAAATGGACAATAGACTGCTTTTCACTTCCGTAGGTGGTTGGATTCGGAAAATAGTCCAACCCCATTGCCCATTCCGAAAGACGTCTTTGAGCATAATGTCATTGATGATATAGTTCTCATCTAGATACTTGTATAAAGGCCCATTAGGTGACCATTTATAAAACCAGAAACTAACTTCACCTTTCTCAACTTTCCACAAAATATTCTGCTCTATTTTATCTTTTATAGAACTCATGGCCTTCCAACTGTGAGATTGACCCTTATTCCATTGACTGGGAACAGGGTTGGATCCTTCGCAATACTTGAAACTCATGAACTTGGACCATAGTGAGTTGTTGGTTCTGAAGTTCCACCATTGTTTGGCTATGAAGGCCTTGCAAGTGTCTTGAATTCTTCTGAAACCAACGCCACCTTCTTCATTTGGAAAACAAAGGCTTTTCCAGGAAACCCAATGTTCTCTCGATTTAGTGTCAAGTCCGGACCAAAAGAATCTAGCCATGAAAATTTCAATAACCTTCAAATTGCCTTTAGGAGGATGTACAGCTGCTAATGTATGAATATTGAGTGTCATAAGTACATGTTTAATTAAAACAGCCCTCCCTCCCGAGGATAAGAACTTCAAATGCCACCCTTTAATTCTATTGATCACTTTGGTCACCATCTCGGCAAATATTTCCAGCTTTTTGGTACCTTTGAAGATAAGACAACCAAGATATTTCAGAGGAAACTTATTAAATCTCATGCCCAAAATTCTACCAACTCTAAAAATAGTACTTTGAGCAGTTCTTGGAGCCATAGTATAACAACTCTTGGTTTTATTTAGTCCAGACATTCTCATACATATCAAGGGTATCAAGGACTATCTTCAGAGATTGTTTTAAACTACTACATTCGATAATGGTATCATCAGCGAAGGATAAATGAGTAATTTGAGGGCCTTGGGGATTCATATAGAAGCCTCTAAATTTGGGATTATTCTTGAGATTGTTGAGCATCTGAGAAAGTAGTTCGACAGATACTATGAAATGGGAGGGGGAAAGGGGATCTCCTTGTCTCAGACCCCGTTCTGATTTGAAGAAGCCATGTCTGCTACCATTTATAATTAAGGAGTACCAATTGTTGGAGCTAAATCTATAAATGAGATCAATCCAGTTTTCACAAAAACCCAACTGTCTAAGCATGAAGCATATAAAAGGCCAAGCCACATGATCATAAGCCTTGGCCATGTCAAGTTTGATAACCACATTGCTCCCTTTCCTTGGTTTGCCGATATCTTCAATAATTTCTTGAGTCAATAGGATATTCTCTGCAATGGATCTTCCCTTAACAAAGCCACTCTGATTAGTGGTGATTATTTTAGGCAAGATAGAGCTGAATCTGACATTGATAAGCTTTGCAATTATCTTACTAGATACATTGCGTAGACTAATAGGCCGATTATCAGAAAGTTGTTACGGTGAGTCAACTTTAGGAAGCATGATAAGACGAGTATGAGACATGAATTTAGGAATAGAATCCCCCTTGAAAAAAGCCAAAACTGCCCTGTGAATATCTTCAGCAATCACATTCCAAGCACTTTGATATAATTTTCCACTCAAACCATCAGGGCCCAGAGAACTGTTAGGATCAATAGAAAAAACACAATCTTTAACTTCTTGTATGGAGTATGGTAGGAAGTGATGTAAGAAGTATGTTGTCAGCATCAGTAACTACTTTTTGCACTATACTAAGGATTTGAGAATCCTCGAGTATTTCTACCGCACTGAAAAGCTTTTGGAAAATATGTACACCTGCATTTGCAACATTATCGCTCCCTTCAACCCAATTACCTTCCATATCTTTGATTTTATGAATGGAAAGTTTCCTTCTTCTATCTTTGATGATATTATGGAAGAATGCAGTATTAGCATCTTCATCCTCCAACCATTTTACCTTAGCTTTTTGCCTCATGATAGAGTAAGGCAAGAAGTAAAATCAAATCCTTCCTCTACTCTATAAGGTCTTCCACAAATTTTTTCACGAGAGTTTAAGGCAACTTTAAAATCACCTACTTTCCCCCAAGGGCCAGTGACGACGTTGGAAGAAGCTCTAATTTCATCCCACAGATTTGTCCTGCCTGCTTCCTCGCACTTGGCATAAACTACAAAATATAGAAATTCAAGGGGCCTTGGACTTGAGTAATGTGTAGAAGAATCTGCTGTTCCTTGTCATCAATGATGTTAATCACAAAATCAGAGGACCAAAAAATTCAAATTTTATTGGATCAATTATAAAAACAATATTGAAAGCCTAGCTTTCTTTTGTATCTTTCAATCTTTCCTGCTCTTACCATAGGCTCTTGTAGGAAGATGAAAGGAAGATTGTATTGTTGTTTGATGTATTTGAGTCTATCAGCAGTACCCTGGGAGGCAATTCCGCTTATATTCCACGAAAGTGTACTGATCATTGAGTACATTTAAGAGAACTTTTGATGACCTTCTTTGTTAGTGATAGTTCCTTCAATGTAGAAACCACTATCTTCCTCTCCATTCAGTCCATTAAGGCCTCTTGGAGAAAGGTTGTTGAAAAGGATCACTTCCCGGTGAGTGTCAATGCATTTGGTAGTTTTGCATGTTAGTCGTTCACCGATTTTCATCATCTGATTTGGATCGATCTTCTCCCTTAGGTAGAGTAACCATGGTCATGACCTGGTCTTGATCAACATTATCGTAATATATTGCAGTGGCCTTGTGATTCGTATTAACTGGCAAAGCACCTCCACCTGGATCTTGGACATTTGGTGGATCAGGTTCATCCATAAGTTGATGTTCTCGACCTCTTTCTTTGTGTCTCCAGCCTGCATATTTCTCCACTAATTTAGAATCTAGTCCAAAGTGAGGAGGATATACTGAGTTTTTGTTCACCTTACTAATGTGTTCATTACCAATAATCAAATCTCTCGGTAGAACAACTTTGGCAGAAAACTTTCTCCCTTTTCTATTGACTTTTGAGATCTCCCCCATGTTAACCTTCGCTAGATCAGTGTTCAAGATTTGCCATTGGTCATCAACTTCGGGTAATTCAACTTCTTTCTCCTGTTTGATTTTCTTGAGGTTTTTTTTTGATGGTAGTTTTTTTTGGTTTATGATTTTTCTCTTTTGTTTTCTTTTCTTTGTCAAGTCTTGTACGCTTAGTATTCACCTGGATGTTGAGTTGTTGCATATGCTGTGAGCATTAAAGAGTGACTATCTCCATATTTTCCACTTCTTCTATAGTGTTGTGAGTTACTAGCACTGCATTTTGAGTAAATATGGAGCTGCGAGTATGCGTATTATTTTTTTCAGCCATCATCATACCAACACTATTGCATTTTCCGATCTTTGTATTATTGACTTGTGGATTAGCTACATTTCCTTTCTTTCTTGTAATAGTTTTTCATCCATCGGCACTTGTGGATGTTTCTGAGTATGAATCAAGTTGTGTGTCTACTAACTTAGTGAGAGTAGTAGCTAGAATAGAAGCTGGAACATGCTTCGTGGCAGTAATAAGATAGTGGATGGCCTTACAAAAGAATACCACTCCTCTTTTGTTTAGCGGATTGTGCTTCCGGGAGTGGATTGAGTTCAATCTAAGAGAAACATTTAATAGAGCAATTGATGCAATCATGCAATTACAACAAACCAATCATGAACGATAACTAGAACTCTAAGAACATGGATTCAAGAAACTTATCGAGTAATGTAAAATAGCAAAGAGTGGACGAAGATTCAATAATGATGATACGTAGGGGAGACCGGGAATGATGGAAATGATATGCAATTATGATAAAGTTGATTGAATTATTTAAAATAAAATATGAAACTAAGAAAGAAATGTGGATGAACGAAAGGAAAAAGAACAAATGCAAGAATTTAGAGGGATTAATTTAAAAAGTCAAAAAAAACATTGGCTCTTCAACTCACGTCCATTTGGCGAGCTCAATTAACTCCGCCCAAGGTTGTCTCAACAAGTTTAGCATTCTTTGTTGATGTGCATATTTATTATTATTTTTGTTGTAGTGGTGTTTGCTATGAGTAAAGGCTCGAGAAGGTTGGATATACACAAACTTAATGAAGTAAGAAGGTAAACAATGAAATTTTTTAATGAAAACATATAATATAAAATTAGTTTGATAAAACTTGGGTATACTTGATAAATGTTAGTTGTTGAACAATGACTGTTGGGCTGTGTTAGCCAAGCCTTATGAATGTGTTGTGTGAAATTGTTATATTGAGCTGATTTAATGCAATTTGTAGTCTAGACACTTCAGTTGAGATGAAATGAGTATTCGTATTCTAGCCCAGTTTTTCTTTGTTTAATATGTTATTTGCTGAATATTGTGTTGCTTAATACTCACCCCTTACTTCTATACTTGTAGGTTCTGAGCTCAGGTCCGTGTGATTGCTCTGCTTCTATTTCCAAAGCTTATGAAGGAATTTGAGAGGTAGTTGTCTGTCATCCCTATGGGCCTCTTGTTTCTTATTTTATGTTTTGCTTTATTTGTAGACAAATACATTGATACTTGCACTTATCTTTCATGTGTATTATTATTAGTGGCTTGTACACATGACAATCAAGTTGTGATTTATATTATAATGACTAAGTTTTTCGCTCTTATGTTATTCTTGTTCTACTTTCCGCTTTTATTTGTGTTGTTGGGTTTGAGGCTGACTTTTTTTGGTGGAAATAGACGAGTGTCATCACATCCAATTTTGGGTCATGCAAGAAGGCAAAAAAAAAAAAAGAACTCATGCGCGAGAAATATCAAATATACAACTTAATTTTGCGAAAATATCAAATGTACCTACATAGATTTTATTTTTTTTGATAAAAATTTTAAAAATGTAATTAATTAAATTAACCTTTTCATTTCTATTAGACGAAGATGGTTTATTTGAGTCATTTGTGTAATAGTAGGAGTATATGTGAGCTCCTTTTGTAATGTCCGGTCTTTTTACTATAAATTGCAAAATTGATAGGTGTATTATGCCCTTTTGCCCTAATTATTCTGGGGTCGAGTCAAGTTTATCCTCTTTTAATCGAGTTTGATACTTATTAGATTAAATATTAAAATTTAGTATAAAAAATTGTGATATTACTGTTAGAAAAAATAATTATGAGATTTTGATGGAAAGAAAGTTATAAATATGTCTTTTATGAAATCTCGCTTATGATGCAATTTAAATAGATAATATATAAAGGGAAAAAAGATAAATATACCCCTGAACTGACATAAATTGTATGCATATACCCTGCGTCATATTTTAGGTCATTGTTGCCATACTGTCCAAAAACTATATCATATATACCCTTCACTCTAACGGAAAACTAAATAAGAACACGTGACACAATCTTATCCATCGATATGATATTTAATTATAAATATCGGGTCGGGGGAGAAGATTATGACACGTTTATGCCCGTTAGTATAAAAGATATATATGGTCTAGTGTTTGGACGACAGGAGCACCAATGTCCAAAAGGATGACAGAGGGTATCTGCATACCATTTACGATAGTTCGGGGGGTATTTTTGTCATTTCCCATGTATAAATAACAAAACATATGTACTAATCTCAAACCAAATCTTTTTTCATAAAAAAAGAAAACACAACACAATTCTTATCTTTTCTTCACACTTTATATTCTTTAAATTTTTCCCTTATTTTTTTGTGATATCAGATTCTATGTGTCTTCACATGTACAATCAACTTATTTTCTACTATATAAATAGAGCACTTATATTTCTTTTCTCTATCTTTATTCATCAAGCAAAAGGTATGTAAAAAATTCTCTCTTATATATTTCTCTTCTCTTTGTTCTATTTTAGCTATTTCTTATAGAAATTGATTATCTACACAATAAATCAAATAGATTAACACTTGATTTTTTGTGTTTCTTTTGTAAATTTGTTTTATCAAACAGAAATTAGCAAAAAAAATGAAAGATTCCGGGGAAGAGCCTAATGATGAATCATCAAATTCCCAAAGAGGATCAAAAAGGCATAACAGACATAGCATGGAACAAATCCAAATACTTGAAGCGTAAGATAAATTTTTTTCAAAGAACTTTATCCTTCATATATATTCAAAAAAAATTATTATTTTTTGTTTAAAGAGATGATCTTATTTTCTTAAAATGCATGAGTGATAAATATAAAAATCATCAGCGATAGAATAATTTATTTTTTTGTATGTGTTTTTGGTGTATTGGTTCATATTTAATTTTAATTGTTTTTCTGGTGTTGCTTTTTTCTCTTGCTCTCTCTATATGGCCATTCAAATTTAATAGAAGATATGTACTTTTGATTTCGCTTATAATTTTTTTAATTGAGCTGCTAAAATGGTTTTGAAATAGTTTATTCGGATGGTTAATCTACTGTTTATATACAACTTTATCAATGATCGGTTTGTCCTTGATTATTCATTAATAACTTTAGTACAAGTAGATGAGTTTATTTCACTTCAATTTCTTTCTCATTTTTGCACTAGAAAAACAAACAATCTCGTTCTCATGATGTTTGATACCCGTTTTGAGGCTCAATAGATATAGATCTGCATCTAAAAAACTCTTTTAAGGGCCCAACTAATCCAGATTGCATAAAAAAATTCACTATAGTTCGACTAGATAGATTTGCATTCAGAATTCCCAGTTTAGGAAGGTTAGTTCAGATTCACATTAGAAAGCCTCACTTTGAGGGATAAATTACTCCCTACGAAATGTGACAATCCCAGGACTCAAACGAGGCCTCTAGTTAAGTATTAAGAGTACTTACTGCTCCTCAATCTTTGGGGAGTATCTGGTACTTGATCTAGGCTCGACTAATCAAAATTCAAGTGGGGAATTAAGTCTTGTTTTAGAGTAAACAATTTCTTAATAAGGAGGCTTTAGTTCCAATGCTCAAACTTGAGACCCTTATGACATTTTTTTTTACTTTTTCATTTTTTGGTTTAATTTTTTAAAAATGATCAATGAAGTTTTTTTCCTGAATTTTCAATGAAGATTCTTTGAGAACTGTCCGCTTCTAAATGAAAATCAACAAAATCAATTGGCTAGGGAAGCAGAGCTTGAACCAAAGCAGGTCAGTATGTGGTTTCAAAACAAAAGGACACAAATAAAGGTAATTCTAATTATTTAGTTCCTTTTCTATAAATTGAATTATACTTAATTGAAGGTATGTTGTTATTATTATTTACGCAAAACAACAAATTAGTATTTCTTGAATTAATTTTTTTAAAAATCTAGTAAAAGTGATTATATAGGTAAAATCGATGTATGACAAGTCCAGTGAATCTCTTGTTAAATTATTTCTCTAAATTGGGTTAAGTTGTTAGAATGTGTTAATAAATACAACAATTTCTTTGTCTTATTAATTAGGTTATTTACTTCCACTTTCATTTTATTTTTTCTCCTTGTACAATCAATTCAATTATCTACGATTGAACTTTTCAATTTCAATATAGTTTTCCTAAGTCATTTGTTTTTGCCTTGTTGAATTGATCAATATATTTGGAAGTATGTTCTTTGCCTCACTATTATATGAATTTCCCTAAAAGCTTCATTTCATTAAAGTTATTTTTATCATCCGGCTTCCAATTTGGTGAGTTGTTGCTCAATAAAACAAATAATAGAATCATGTTAAATTATTCAAAGTACATAAACTCTCTAGCAAGTTCCATAACTTGCCAAGGATTTTGAGAATTTTAAGTCAAAAAAAATTTGGTGTTGCAACTAAGAACTAATGATTTTTGTTTTCTATATTATTTGATGAATGAAGGAATTCTTGCCATAGTAAATGGATGGATTGAACCAAGTCTAAGCTAGTCAAAATAATTTGTATAAACAAATAAGCCAATTAATAAATTAGTTGTGTTAGGCTTAAAATAGACCACAATCGAATTTTCCAACTCTAACCATTTTTTATTAAAGTTTTTTCACGTTATTTTTGAAATTACCATACAAAGTAATTTTTGTTGCAACTAAATTTATCATGTGCAGGCTAAGAATATGGTCTTTGATTAGGAATTTCATAGTTATTGAGGATTCTCAAGAAGAGAAGGATAACTTTTATCTAGGAGACCAGATGGGTAGGATCTTAGGCTAGTATGTGGATAGGTATAAGTTGAAGTACTTGGGATGTGTGAGGAATAGGAATAAGTAGGCGGCATCTTAGTATATTCCAATCACAAATTAGAAGCACAAAAAGGAGCAGTCACTATAGAACAACATTTATGATGTCTTAGCTAACAAAAAGAAACAACCAGGAACAAAAAAAATCACAAGGATTATTAGATTAAAAATGAGTATCTTACTTGGTAGTTTTATGGGTTTATTGCAGTTGTATCAACTCCTTGCGGTTCAATCTGCACTGATTGTGAAATAACTTAGTAAAATTAACAATTTTTGGTGAGTTCAAGGTTTGTAAGTTCTGGATCTAGGCCTTACCTTGAGATACGAATGTGACAATGAGTGTCGAGTTGGAGATGTCTTCATTGAGTAGACACTCATCATATGGAGGTGCAATCTTACTTCCACTAACTCTTGAACAAAGAGAAGGACAAGGACATTGTACTGGGGAAGTTGGAGCACTCATAGAGCATTGCAATTTTGGGTGTTATATGTGTAATAAAGTTGAGGCCTTTGACAGGAGTTTATGAAGGACACATATTAGGGTAGGAGGTTAATTAGATTGTTGAGTTGTCTCACTTATTATTCTACACTAATAGTCATACTATTAGTATGTTTATTAGTTATGTAATTTTATGCTTCTATTATTGTTTTTTCTTATTATGGCTATTGTTTAGAATGATTTGATAGGTTATCTACAAAATTGACATGACTTTCTCTATTTTGTATTTCTTTCTCTATAATGTGTTGGTCTATATTTTTCTTGAGACGGGGGTCTATCGGAAATGACTTTTGTACCTCTGTGGTAGTTGTAGGATATGTGTACACTTTATCCTCTCAGGCCCCACTTTTGTTGATTTAAACTAGGCATGTTATTGTTGACTATATACGTTTTAACAAATTCATTTATGAATTATTTTGAGCTAAGTATTTAGTTTATATCAACCGAATTTTAGTCATTTTATACCTTGACTTCTGCCCAAATTACCTGCATGAAATATGCCTAGCAAAACACGTTCAAATAGGATAAATTAAATTTTCATAGACTAATTTTTTCACCTATGTAAACACTCTTCAAAATATGTATTCATGAGGAAGAAAGTGTGTTGTTCAAAATTAGAGCTGGAATTTAAAATTTTAAGCAAAGGTGGGAGGAGAAAATAATGTTCACAGATTTTTTGTAAAAAAAAAGGCTTAATTTGGTCCTTCAATTATTATAAAGTTCTCATTTTGATAATAGTAATGTCTTGCTCAGTACCTAAACCTACATTTAATTGGAATGTGCACTTTTGATTCATTTGTTTGTGAACGTTCACAAATTTAACATAATGATTAGTTGTACAATTACTTAATTATCTGTGTTATGTTAAATTTGTATTGTTGTTCAATGTTTGATTGTATTATAATTTTAAAAGTAGTTTACACAACATACTCCATGCATAAAAGTTCTAGAAACACACATTTTGATTACTTAAAAATTAAATACGATTCGTCAAATATTACAAGGATCAAAATAATATACCTATATTTTAGAGGTGGAAAATGCTATTTGTCCAAAAACTACTTATATTTCTTTGTCTTTCTTGTTAGTTTTTAAAGAAGGAAAAACATAACAATCTTATCTTCTTTTGTTATTGAACAAGTAGAAACATTAGTTTGATAAACGAACAAAGAAAATTTATGAAAAGCAAAACTACTTACTTCATTATAACACATATATTTATAGGAGTTTACAAGTAAACCAACTCCTAAGGATAAGATTAATAAACTAAGGATAAGGATAAGGATATAGATAAGATCGAATTTAACTACTAAACAGTAAATAACTACCCTAGTTAATAACTACCCCACAATACAGACAATTTGGACTGACAATTCTTATGCATATTTCTAACACTCCTCCTTGCTTTAAGAGCTGGAAACTCTAAGTTTTTGCCTGAGAAGTTGAAATTTGTTGCCTGATAATGGTTTGGTGAAGATATCAGCCAGCTCCTCTTCAGTTTTGCAATAGAGGAGAGTCACATCACCATTATTTTGCACTTCCCTCAAGAAGAAAAGCTTGACGTTGAAGTGTTTTGTTTTCCCATGAAATACAGGATTATGAGAAATTGCTATTGCATATTGATTGTCCACAAACACTTCAGTTCCCTTTGTCTGATTCATGTGCAAATGACCAAAAATTTTCCTCAACCAGAATGCTTGATTTACTGCTGCTGTTGCAGCCACAAATTCCGCCTCTACAGTGGATTGAGCCACAATGTCCTTCTTTTTTGAGAACCACGAAAACATTCCTGAGCCAAGACTGAAACAATATCCAGATGTGCTCTTCATGTCATCTACAGATCCAGCACAATCACTATCAGAATACCCAAGTAGTTTCAGATCTATTTTTTTCTGAAACTTAACACCATAATTGATGGTTCCTTTGATGTATCTAATAACTCGTTTTGCTACTTTTAGATGCATCTCACTAGCACAATGCATGAACCTCAATAGAATGCTTACAACATACAAAATATCAGGTCTTGTAGGTGTGAGATACATCAAATAACCGACTAAGCCTCTTAAGTATGTTTGCTCCACTTTTTCTGCTCTGTCATTCTTTATTAGTTTCTCTTTTTGGTTCATAGGAGTATTCATCTCCTTGGAATCTTCCATATTGAATTTCTTGAGAATTTCCTTAGCATATTTCTTATGGCAAATAAAAACTTCATCTTGACCCTGCTTGATTTCCATACCAAGAAAATAAGACATTAGACCAAGATTAGTCATCTCAAAGGCTTGCATCATTTCTTGCTTGAAATCCTCGATATACCTTGTATTACTTCCTGTAATTAGTACATCATCTACATATATAGACAAAACAAGAATATCAATGCCATGATGTTTAACATAAAGAGTAGATTCTGATAGACTCTTTTCAAAGCCTAAGCCAAGTAAATGGCCATCTATTTGACCATACCAGGACCTTGGTGCCTGTTTAATTCCATAAAATGTCTTTCTTAACCTATAAATTTTTTCCTTATTTCCTTTCTTCACAAAGCCTTCAGGTTGCTCACTTAAATTTCTTCCTGTAGAAAGCCATTAAGGAATGCTAATTTGACATCCATCTGATACACTTTCCAACCCAACTGTGCAGCAAGAGCAAGAAGTAACCTGATCATGTCAAGCCTAGCTACTGGTGCAAATGTATCAAAATAATCCACACCAAAAATTTGAGCATGCCCCTTAACAGCAAGTCTTGCTTTATGCTTATTCACTGAACCATCGACATTTAGCTTGGTTCTAAAGACCTATTTCAACCTAATTATCTTTCTGTCTTCAGGTTGATCAACAAGCTCCTATGTCATGTTTTTCTCAATCATAAATAACTCTTCTTTCATTGTAGCAACCCATTTTCCATCATTTTTGGCTTCATTGTACCCAACAGGTTCACATATTGCTACATTGCATCTCTGATATATATCACAGAGTTGTCGAGTACCTTTGACTGGTAAATGATCCACCATTTCATCCTGCCGTGAGAGTGATATTTTATCCTCAAAAAACTGGGTAGGAGACCTTTTTGCTTTGTCAGAAGTGTTAACGACAAATTTCTTCGAGTCTTCCCAACACCACTCTTCATTTTCTATAAAATTCACATCTCTACTAAAGATTATATTTTCAGTTTGTGGTTGGAAGACTTTATATGCCTTTGAAACTGAACTATATCCAATAAAAATGTCTGGGACAGATTTTTTATCTAGTTTATCTCGTTTAACCTGAGAAATGTAGGAAAATAGTGACAACCAAACACTTTAAAAAAATTTGTTGGTTTAAATCCATACCAAGCTTCAAATGGAGTTCGGTCTTTCACTGCCTTTGTGGGAAGCCTATTTTGAAGATGAACTGATGTATTTGCTGCCTCTGCCCCAAATTTCTTTGGTAAGTTCTTCTCGTGCCACATGCATCTGGTCATCTCCATAATGTATCTGTTTCTTCTCTCGCTTACTCCATTTTGTTGTGGAGTATAGGGAGTAGTAAGTTGATAATGAATCCCTGCTTCCTCACATAATATGTCGAACTGGTAAGAAGTGAATTCCTTTCCATTATCTGTTCTTACGAACTGAATTTTACAGTTGGCTTCATTTTCTACTTTTGGTTTGAATTTCCGAAAATCATTAGAAGCCTTTGACTTATGTTTGAGAAAATAAATCGAACACATGCGGGTTAGATCATCTACAAAAATGATATAGTAGACTTCCTTTTAGTGAAGGAGTCCTTTGTGGTCCTGCTATAACAGTATGAATTAGTTGCAATTTGTTCGAGTCTCTCCAAGTTGTCTTTGAAAATGGAAGTCTGTTTTGTTTTCCATATTGACACACAAGACAATTTGAAGAATGTACTTCTAAAACAGGCAAGTCCTTAAATATTTTCATTTTTTGCATTTTAACCAACCATTCGTAGTGATAGTGTCCGAGTCTCTTGTGCCATACTTCTGCAACACTTTCTTTTGCCGAAAAAACAACATGCTTCTCCTCAAATGGATCTAATGAGAAACTTTTGCCTCTCATTCTTACTTTAAACATTTCTCTTGATCTCAAGCATCCTTGATCAAGCAATGATTATCTTCAAAATTTAACTTGTAGCCTTTTTCCATCAATTGACCAACACTAAGCAAGTTTTGATCTATGTCAAGTACATAAAGCATATCAAAAATTGTTTTAGTACCTGAATTACTTGGAATAGCAATGGTTCCTTTCCCTCTTACAGGAAGATGGTCGCCATTACCTATTCTGACTTTAGTAATGGTCGTGGGCTTCAATTCCTTGAAGAGAGACATGTCATTTGTCATATTATTAGTGCATCCAGTATCATCAGCCAACACTCACTAGATGATCTACTTGAAAAACATGTAGCAACAAAGAGTTGATCTTCTTCCTCGCCCTCAATAATTTTAGCCTTTGCTTCTTGTTGCTGACTATTGTTCTTGCAATTACAGCTTCATGCCCAAGTTGATTGCATTTACTACATTTAGCATCAGGCCTTCTCCAACATTTATATGGTGGATGACCTTTCTTGTTACAATGCTTACAAGGAGGATAACTTTTCTTTGAGTGTCCAGTTTTTCCTTTGGTAGTATTTGTTGAAATGCCTTCACTATTCTTCTTGTTCTTGTTCTTTTTGTTTTTGCCTCCATCTTGAGGCTTGGCAAACAATGCTCCCTCTATATTTCCTTCTTCTCTCATGACCCTTCGTTGTTCTTGTGCCTGCAAAGCATTCAATAACTCTGCGAAGGTGATCTTGGACAGATCCTTTGTTTTTTCCAAAGTAGTTATGGTTGCTTTAAATCTTTCTCGCACAGTTACCAAAATCTTTTCAACAATATGTCAATCATTAAACACGGAACCAAGCAATCTTACCCTGTTTGCTATGTTCAACAGCCTTTCAGAGTAATCTTTGATGGTTTCAGTTTCTTTCATCTTCTGCATCTCGAAATCTCTTATAAGATTTAACACTTGCATACCTCTGATCCTTTCATCCGCTTCGTATTCTTCCTTGAGATAATTCCAGATGGCCTTTGATGACTTTAGAGACATAATTCGAGTGAGGATTGAAGAAGATACTACTGAAAATAAACAGGCCTTTACCTTTGCTTTTTTGCTTTTCCTGTCTTTATGGTTTTTGATCTGGGCCATAGTAGGATTGTTAGGCAACAGAGGAACTTCATAATCCTTTTCGACTGTCTCCCCCATATCCATGGCATCTAAATATGTTTTTGTCCTTACCGCCCAAGTCTGATAGTTATCACCATTAAAGACAGGTGGTGCCATTACAGAAAAACTTGATTCTGCTTCCATGATTGATAAACTTGTCTAGTTGATTACAATCAAAACACCCAAGGATCCCTCAAGAAATAAATGCTCTGATACCAATTGTTAGTTTTAGAGAAGGAAAAACATAACAATCTTATCTTCTTTTGTTATTGAACAAGTAGGAACGTTAGTTTGATAAATGAACAAAGAAAAATTTATGAAAAGAAAAACTACTTACTTCATTATAACACAGATATTTATAGGAGTTTACAAGTAAACCAACTCCTAAGGATAAGATTAAAAAATTAAGGATAAGGATAAGGATAAGATAGAATTTAACTACTAAACAGTAAATATCTACCCTACAATACAGACAATTTGGACTGATGCAGTTCTTATGCATATTTCTAACATTTCTACATTTGATTAACTCATAATATCTTATTTTTATGTGATTCTTTTTTGTTATAAATATATCATCAGACTCAAAATGAGAGATCTATTAACAATTCTCTTAGAAAAGAAAATGAAAGATTTCTTTGTGAGAATAACACAATGAAAGAGGCAATGAAGAAAACAATGTGCCCAAAGTGTGATGGACCACCCATTAAAAAAGGAAAGGACCTGTATATTGAAAATAGAAAATCAAAGGTTGAGGGAACAAGTAATCCTTGTACTTATACTATTTATTTTATTTTATTTATTTTTGCTATTAATTTATTTATTCATCTAAAAAAGAATTACTTGTATATAAAAAAGACGAGGCAAATTCGTGGTTTGAACTCGATTGATCAATCCGGGATTTGAGGCATTTAGCATCATCTCAACGTTGTACTTTGAATTTTGAAATGAAGGGGGTTAGATTTATGGACAGTACATTGGACCAATGGATAAGAGAACTGAGCTTGCTTAAAAAGCACGTGGATGCCCTATATTTCTTTTGACGTTTTAGTCTATTTTTACACATATATGTCTATGTTCCACCTTTAAGATATCTATTGAGGTGGATGCAAATAATAGGCACCGAGTTAATTTGAATCCCATAATTTTTACACAAAGCATAGATACATGAAAAAAGTCACTAGTTTTTTTTAAATGTCGTATCTGATCCATAATTTTTATAAATACAATGAATTAAGCTTTAGATGCAAACTAAAAAGGCTTGTAACATCTACCTCTTACATGATGTTTAATCCGAATTTGTGGATGTCCTAATGTGGGTACTGAAAACTAGGTGAACCCCCCCCCTACACACAAAAAGTGTTAAGTACCTAAAAAGTCTTAACCCATCAAGTTTAGATCTTGAATCCATTTCTGCCCCGTGCTTATGAGTTGCGAGTTGCACCCGCCCTTGACAAGAGAGATCAAGTTGAATGAAAAGAATTTAATTTATATATTTATAAAAACTTAATTATGTACTCTTATCCTTTTAGGTTCTCAAATCATGTTTATTATAAATAAATACATGTTATTATAAGTAAATTAACTTTTTTTTTTGCAGTGTGAAAGAGTATCAAAACACATCTCAAGTGTTCCTGAAAGGCCTTCTGTGACAGTTTCAAATTTGGCGCCATCAAAATCAAATCTTGTATATCCTCCTTCTTTTGGTCAAGAGTATAATACTAATAATAATGTTCAAGCACATTCAGTAAATACTAATAATATTTCAATAATGTCTCCATCACGACAAGAACATTACGAACTTCATGATAGGCAAAAAACAAAAATGTTTGAGATTGTTGTGGCTTCTATGAATGAAATGGTTGAACTTTGGAAAATAAATGATCCAATTTGGGTAGATTCATCAAGTGAAGGGAGGTGTTCTATTCATCGTGAGAGTTATGAAAGAATATTTCCAAATCCAAATCGACCTTATTACCAATCATCGGCTAATCGAATTGAATCATCAAAGGATTGTGAAGTTGTGTCGATGACTGCAAGTGAGTTGATCCATAATTTTCTTGATCCAGTAAGTTTCTTGAACTCTAACATGTGTTATTACATGCTTTGGCCCTAGAATGATGTATGGCTTCAGAATGTCTCAGTACTAGGATTTAGGATTTAAGGCTTGGTTTGATATATATATATATATATATATATATATATATATATATATATATATATATATATATATATTGTGCGTGTGCTAGTCACTTAATTTTGGATTGATTTTCGAAAAGTA
Source organism: Solanum lycopersicum (assembly GCF_036512215.1). Classification (NCBI taxonomy): domain Eukaryota; kingdom Viridiplantae; phylum Streptophyta; class Magnoliopsida; order Solanales; family Solanaceae; genus Solanum; species Solanum lycopersicum. Next base: position 61,166,761 of record NC_090808.1, read on the forward strand.
GCTAGTGTTTGAGATTTCGTTGAAAACTTACTACTTTTGATATGGAATCATACCAATATGTTAGTATCATGAATTTCGAACTCGAGCATGTGAAAGATCAAATATATATTCATTTTTTTATTTGAAATCTAACACATTGTCATGAATTCTATAAATTGGTTATTTTTCAATAGGCTGATACGATTTTAATTTAAATTTTATCCCACACTAGATTGATTAGGATGAGTTTAGATGGAGTGACAGACATGGACAAATGAGTACTTATTTTGAGAAATAGTTGCTATTTTCATTGTCTCATAATTAATCATATACTTAAAAATTATTAATTTGTATATGTAGGTCAAATGGATGGAGTTGTTTCCTACTATAGTCACAAAAGCTAGGACTGTTGAAGTTCTTGATTCGGGGACTTGGGGAGGTTCTATACAATTAGTAAGATACTGATACATCTTTTAGATCTTCTTCCATAGAGATTAAATAAATACTATACTTATTTCATAAAATTGATCTAATTTTTTCTTGGTTCTTGAATACAGATGTATGAAAAGTTGCATATTTTATCTCCTCTAGTGGAAGCTCGAGATTTTTTCTTCATACGTAGTTGTAGACAATTTGATCCAAGAACATGGATTATGATGGATGTTTCTTATGATCCATTCAATGAGATTCAAAGTGGTGTACATTCTTATTCTTGGAAGTTTCCTTCTGGTTGTGCTATTCAAGATATAGGTAATGGCCAAAGTAAGGTATGAATCATTTCATCTCTCTAATAATATCACTATTTATATAAAAGGAAAACTATGTGCCTTAAGCTCCCTTTATACATGAGATCCAAATTACTAAGGTCTATTATATGTATTTTTGTCTTGCACTTGTGCATGAGATTGTTTCCACAACTCAAGCATGTAACATCTATATCACTATTTATATGAAACTTAGTTTTCGAAGACTATGCTACAAGAGGTAAATGTTTGTCGGTACCTATCTCATGATGTCTATTCTTCTTATAGTATGATATAAGAATCAAAATATATTTATTCTCATTTAATTCAATTTTGGATCCTCATGTTATGTTTCTAATTCATGCTCCAAATGATCAGCGTTGAGACGTGCATCATGGGTTGTTTTGAGTCTCTCCATATTAGTTTAGAAAATGATCTTTTTATCCATCTACAGCCTTGGAAAATCTCCAACAAACTTATAAGTTATATTTTAGGATTGAGTTAGATTTAGTATCCATTTTAACATGTTAGGAGTCGTCAGACCTATCACGATTTTTCATATAACAATGTGGAACTGCACTTCAATAGTGCCAAAATGCCTCCCTATCGACCCCAGTCTTGTTTTTTGCTAGCTTGAGTTCATAACTTTACTATGTATCATTAAACATAGAGTAATCAACCACTTCTCTTCGAATCTGCCTCAAGCACTCTAGCCCTACCGCCAAAAAGTCGTCTGTATAGTTCAGGAGCGCTCACACGACCCATACTATGGTGTTCATGTCCAGATGTTTGAATCTTAATGAGTGAGGATTAATATTTGTCTCCTCATATGGTCCTAATCAGTCCTTGCCTTATAGTATCCACTGCTACAAAAACACTAATTTTCAACATACCTTCCTAAATATTTTCCAACAAGCTAATTATTTTGATTCCGTTTTCTGGATTATTTTTACTCTTGCAGGTTACTTGGGTGGAACATGTTCAAGTATATGAAAAAAAGCAAGTACATCGTATCTTTAGAGACTTGTTGTGTGATCGTCAAACATACGGAGCTAAAAGATGGATTGTTACACTTCAAAGGATGTCTGAGAGATATAATTTTGCCATGGGTGCAATATGCCCTACTAGGCATGATTTTAATGTGGCTAGAGGTTCGGTTTTATATTCTATTTTATTTACTTACTACTTTTCATATTTTAATTTTTAAGGTAAGATAAGGATATATTGCAAATCTTTCATCATTGTGGTTTTCATTACAAATATAAAACTTTTTATAAAAATAAAACCATCTTTAAAGGTATGTTTAACAAGATATATACATGTATTAAAAAAAACTACATACTCGAGTAGAGTTATGTTTTTCTTTTCTGAAAGGGCCTTGAACATGACTCATTCTGTTATTTTTAGGTGAAGTCATTTTTCTTTGCAATTTTCTCAAGTTTTAATTGAAACTGTCATTTTCAAAGTTTTGTTTTTTTGTGTGTTTGGTATGATTCGAATTTTTTTAAAAAAATTAGTCTTATTGATGTTTATTGACTTCTTTGAAAATAACTTTTAGGGAAAATGTTTTCCAACTGAAGGAGCAAGAAAAATGGTTGTATTTCTCATTGTTTAAAGAAAAGTCATTTTTCCTTCACAATCTTCTCAACTTTGAACATTATATTGACACTTTAACGACATTCGGGCATCACTTTCACCTTTAACATGTAAATATCTCATCATACTTTCTTGTCAGTTAATACTTTTTATCAATCTTCAATAGAACTTTTTTTTCTAGAATATGTATTCACTCTCCAACCAAATACTGAAAATAAAAATAGAATTCCTATTTTTCAAAAAATAAAAAATACGCCCTTACCTTTTTTTTCCTCATTTGTATTGTGAATTTTGTTTTCCAAATATTTTATCTTTCGATTTTAGTATTACATGTTGTCTCCTTGGATCCAATTATATCATACTATTTGTTTTACATATATGAATTTTGATATACTTTATTTGAATAAGAATCTAACAAAAACAACATTTATACCTTCTCAGGGAAGGGATACCCTTCTCAAACTCCACTTGTGAAATTACGCATGATATATATGTTGTAATACTTATATTTTATTTTTATTTTTATTTTCAATGTTAAATTATCTAGAAGGGATGAAAAATACAATACAAATATCTCAAAGGATGGTGAAGAACTTTTTTGAAATCCTAAGCATGACAGACAACTTAGATTTTCCAACTTCATCACGGCTCAACCGCGGAGATAGAATTTCAATAAGAATAAATGAAGAAATTATCCAACCAAAAGGCTTTATTGCCACTGCTGCTACTTCTTTGTGGCTCCCTCTTTCATTCCAAGATGTCTTCAATTTTTTCAAAGATGACAAGACAAGAAGTCAGGTATGTATTCAAACCTCTTTATAATAATGACAATTGTTCAGATAAATTGTTTTGTTGTTACAACGAAATATTATTATTGAGAATATAATTTGCATGATATTGATATCGGTTTCAAATAAAACTTTGATGTTATATTCAATTGGCCAAAGGCATTTCGAAAGCAGCCTACCTATCTCGAAGAGGTACAAGTAAGGTTTGTCTACATTCTACCCTCTATAGACCTCACATTGTGAAATTACGCATGATATGTTATTGTTATAAAATATTATAGGTGAAATATTGTTATAGGGAATGATTGTAATAATATAAAAAAAGGTAAGATTGTATATATCTTTGCATTTGATATTCAATTTTATTGCAATGAGCCAAACATCTGATAAAAAAAATTGCACTTTTAATCCCTATATGACTTGGTAACCAAAGGATCCCTAAAAATACTCTTATAGAAATTGACTTTTTTCAATCCCTATATAGATTTTTATGTAAAACACTCAAATATTTCAATAAATATCATAAGTTTAAAATAAAAAATAGAATGAGTTCAACGTTAAGAAGTTTTAAACCATTAAGTTGAAGTCTTGAATTTGATTGATTTGCTAATGTTGTGTTCCCATGTTATATTATCTACATGTTTGCTAGCATTGGCGTTAATTGTACATATTATTTTAAACAATGCTCATCTCGCAAACTTAATTTTAGCAATTAAATTATGATATTATTTATCGTTTTGACTTTTTTTTAGTGGGATATTTTGACTGGTGGGAATAATGTGATTGAGTTAGCTCGAGTACTAACAGGAACTCTTCCAGAAAACAGTATTACAATCATTCAGGTATTTTTCATATTTATTATTTATAGTTTGCGATTTTATGTAATAATGACATTTTTCAAGAATCAAATAATATGTTTATGATTGGATTCTTCTTTTTTCATATGTAGAAATAATTTCTAACTTGTATATTTTCATCCTTAATCTTTGATTATCGAATTAAATGACATTTTCTATGGTCCAGTTTTACTTTTGACTTTTAGTCAGTTAACAATAAAAACACAAAGACTATCTTTTGTTACGTTTTATTTATATATACTGATAATTTAAAAATCTTTTTCACATTATCTCTTTTAGTACTTCCACTAATATTTTTTAATTGTTGCAATGTATGTACAGCCTTGTATGCAAAAGGAAATGTTAGTGATCCAAGAGACAAGCATTGATAGTATGGGAGCATTTTTAGTTTATGCACCCATAGATTTACAAGCAATCACTTCAATTGTCAATGGAGGTGATGTAAAAAGAGTTCCCATTTTGCCCTCAGGTATCACCATAAGTCCTGATGGTCGCCTCTCCTCGGATAGGGACAGTACTGCAAATGCTGAAAATGGTTCAATTTTGACAGTGACTTTTCAAATATTGGTAAGTGGTCATAATAATCCAACCTCCCAGAAGCAACAAATGGAGGTAGTGGCTTCTGTTCATTACCTTTTGAGCAGCATAATTTTAAAAATCAAAGCAGCATTGGGTTGCTCTGATTTATGATTGTTTAATTTCATGTTGTTTGTTTGTTTGTTTTGAAGATTTTGGAACTTAGACAATTTATGGTTTCGAAGGATGATGCATTCCCTTCTTTGTGACTTTTGAAAATCTTAAGATCGTGAGATATGTGTTGTTGCAATTGTCATTTATAATGATACACTTACTTGAGACATCTCATTTGTTTGGTTTTTTCCATTTTTATTCTTTTTGGTTTTCTCTGATCATTGTTTTTGTTCTTTTTCATGTTACAATACCATGCCTTCCTGATTTTGCTAGTTTAATCTAGTGGAGTAGTATAGAAATAGTATCCATGTGTAGATGGAATAGTATATAAACAGTATCCACGTGTGGATGGAAGTATATGTTGTGAACACGGATAGTCCATACGCTAGACAAGTCGTTAGGCCTAGGGCTAAGCCACGAAAAGACTCAAGAATTAGACAGCCGAAAAATATATTTACTTGGGGTCTAGGTTGAGCACCCACTCATCTTGTGTACACACTCCTTACTTGCTTGCTTACTTTCTTTCTTTCTTGGATACAACTCAAATTACCACATTTATTTATAGGTGGTGATCGATGGGAGGATCTAGTGAAGGATTGAATATGTACGATTCTATTCTAGATTGTTCCTACAACTACATAATTTTACAAAATATCTACACTTTCTCTCAGGAACAATCATTCTAGCTATATCCTTTCATTTCTTTACAACTTTGAATATTCTAGGTACTTCTCTGGCAGATGTTAACTAAATTGGTGATGAATACTTAACACTTTCTAGAGTCTAAGCTTCTCATTCTCCATTCTTATCTCTATTCTTTAGTTACTTGTTATTTCAGTAGTTTCCACTGTAATTCAATAGTTTAAGTATTGGTGTTATAATTTGGTTACGAGTCATTATACAGTAGTTGAGTATTCTAGTTTGTTAATTTATACATAAAATTTTTAATGACGTGGCCAGTTTCTCCCGCGCTTTTAATGCTATACATTTTTTTTTAGTTTTTTTCAAAAAATATTTAACTTGTACCTGCGTTGACATACTTCAGACAAACCTCTGTTTCCTCCTCCATTTCTCTTCTACCAACTCGTTTTGTCTCTATGATCTGTAGGTTGTTGTTCGTCCATGTTTGAGTATAGTAGGCACACTAGTATTTGTTTTTTTGGCACATCAGTGTCTAGTTGTGTCTTTAGAATGAAAAAGGCAACAAGAAAATCTGCTACTTGGTTTCCTTCTCTATAGCGGCGAGTGATTTGGATTTCATCCCTCTTCTTGTAGTTAATGATTTTGTACACAAACTGGTAAAGCTTCAGGTAGAAAGAATCGTCCTTTGTCACCATGTTGGTTGTGCATTGAGTCCACACCATTTCACTCCAAAACTCTGCTGAATAGCTTCATTTAGCGATATTGCTACTGTTACATTAAATCACCTTGACTATCTTTAACAATTCCACATATACTATCTTTGCACATATTTTTGTGAGAAACTCCCATCAGTGTTCACTTTGATTGTGCCATGAGGAGCCTTGTTTCACCAAACTTATTTCAATCTCTTACAGTTCTAAGCCTTTCTACTATATATGTCCATTTTGTAATGGGCCGGACTGATTCAACTATTATATTTCAGAACAGCCCTGATATTCTAAATATAATCATTAGTGTCATCATTTATTAACTCAACTCATTTTGATCTGTTTAATTCAGCCCATCCAAAAAGTTTGGCTGAGAAACATGAGTAAGAGTTGGCCGGGTTGGACTACCCATTGTTTAGCCCATTTTGTCTCAATTTGTTTCAGCCCAATTAGTAACTTTTTGGCGGATTAATAACCAACTCATTTTTTTTAACTCAACACGTTTTGTTTTGACCCCACCAAAATCAACTCAGCACACTCATTTAACACCCCTAAACATATGCCCTATTTATCATAGATGAATTAAAGTCCATGTTTATTTAAGGAGAAAAAAGTCGTTGGATATTTATTTGGCATTTAATTTTGTCCTGCATTAGTTACCAAACAATTTTTTCCGTCATGTAGTAAAAATTTGGTATGTTTTTCAGGCTGTGCATCTGCTAAGGAATTATGCAGCAGTTGCCACAGTTAACTAAACTTGAATGTCACAGATACTTACTATGTTGATAGCCATCTTACCCGGAAGAACCTATTCTCGTATACTATGAACCAAAATTAGCTAGGCAGTCAGCTGTACAATAGCTTCCGTCTGATTTGGAAACTGTCACCGTCCACATGACTTTAGCCTTGTCAGTTATCATGTTAGTGATAATCATGAAGTATGTTTGAGTGTCCACATTAAAATATGGTTCTGGATGCACTATAGTATCCCTATCAAATGAGCTAGACTTTCTACCATATTTGTGCAGGTGCCTAAGTAAGAATTAAACACCATATTCATATTACCATAATGGTCTGTGAGAATGTCACCTCAAGCTGCATCACCAGGCGCTAAGGCGCTGAAGTAACCCATGTCATACTCTCAGGAAAAGCTCGAACGACTTTGAGCAAGAAAGTACCTCTACCTGAAACCGACACAGGTGAATATGTAGAGAATACCTAGGGTCGCGAGACAACTATCTATAAGGAACTCAGAAATATATCCCAGTATAACTTCGAAAGAAGGGGTGCTTCCTCAGAAAGGGGGTCTCAGTGAGCAGGCCTGAGCGACGGTTTTGTTTTATTCCACCTGATATTGAGAAATGAATTGGCTGTGCAACTTTAGCACCTAATTCCTTCCAGTTACTTCTTCAGTTCAAGCAAGGAAATTGTGTGTTAAGGATCAATAGTGTCATCTGCGTAGCATAGATAAGAGATGTTTGGTTCCTTCTTGTGTGTCAGAAAAGAAATGAAATTTTGGCTTAGACGACCACTCACACTACAACAAAAGAGACATGTAGTAGCAATATATTTTGCATACTTTCTTTACTAGAACTCAAAATGGTCACCTCTATTTATTGGTGGTGACCGATGGAAGGACTAGTGGAGGATATGTACTATTCTACTGTAGCATGTTCCTCTAACTACTTAATTCTAGAACTATCCTTTCTAGAATGTTTCTACATTTTGTTTTCTAAGGAACTATCATTCTAGATATAACCTTTCATTTCTTTACATTTTTTTCTTCAAACTCTGCTGTACTAGCTTCATTTAGAGATATTGCTACTGCTACATTAAACTGAAATAGAGAAAACCATGATTAAATCACCTTTCCTTATTCCACCAAACTTATTTCCATCTCTTATAGTTCTAAACCTTTCTACTATATATGCCCATTTTGTAATGGGCCGGACTGATTGGACTATTCTAACTCATTTTGATCAGTCTAATTCAACCCATCGAAAATCTTGGCTTGAGAAACGTCATGAGTACGTGTTGAGCGGGTTGGACTACCCATTGACAATTGTTTAGCCCATTTTGACTCAATTCATTTCAGTCGAATAAGTAACATTTGAGAGGATTAATGACCAACTCATTTTTTTAATTCAACACGATTTATTTTGCCCCCACCAAATTCGACTCTACACTCTCATTTGACACCCCTAAACACATGCCCTATTTATCATAGATGAATTTAAATCCATCTTTATTTAAGGAGAAAAAAGTCGTTGGATATTTATATGGAATATGAAAGCTGTTATGAGGTTATCTTTTCCTAACACTAGAGAATTTTCACTGTTACAGATCAGGAGAATCAAGTAGTTGATGTGCTTGCAAAGAAGGAAACAGAATTAACATACCCTGCCTATATCTCCATTAATCAGAATTTGCTGCAACTATAATTAGGATAAGTGGCAGCTTCCAAATCTAATGATCAGATACGATAAGATTTGTATTCAAGCTACGGAGTTCTTGATGGTAACTCTATTTTTTTCTAGATATTATCAATTTGTGAAGAAATGTTCTTTTAATCTTTCAAAGCATGTTATTATGAAAGTTATTAATGAAAGTATGAAAGTTGGTTTCATATTTTTAAAGTAAAGAAAACTATTTCTTTTAATCCATCTCCATGGTGTGTGTGTGCAGGAGGAATTTAGCGTAATTAGTGAAGTTGTTTCCATTTGGTCAGTAGGTCACGCGTTCACGTCGTGGAAACAAGCTCTTGCACAAATACAAGGTAAAGCTGCGAACAATCTTGAAGAAGTTCATCAATCGCTGGGATTTCTCAAAATCTCTGTGAATATATATTAACTAATTGTAAACTGTTTAAGAGGTTTCCAGCTCTGTGCATCGGTTCCCTTAAATATCTGACTCTACATGTGTGCTCTAGTTTAGAAACTTTTCCTGAAATACTCGGAAGCATGGAACTGGAGATGGAGATTCACATGCTAGTTTGATGATGAGGGATCTAAATTCATTGCATTTTTCATTTCCATGTTTATTGTGTCAGAATTTCTCGTCCATGAGGCATGACATCTCTGCTTCAGATTTCTTGTCACTGTGAGCATTTACCATTAAGCATGGTGGGAATGGATAAAAGTGTATCAGTGAATTTGCCTTAAAATTGGTATGTACCTGATAGCTTCTTGGGATTTGCTGTATGTTGCTCTGGCAGGTTAATCTGACATATGATAAATTTTGTAAAACAGTTTGGTTGTGAAATGCAATGATCAAGCTCTCTAACTTTAGCGATACAATTGCAGGAGTCATTTTCATATTTGTACCACGTTAAACGTGGAGGTTCAATTTATGATAGCGGAATAGATCTTGAAGTAAAACAACCCTCTCGAATTTTCCTACCTGATAGATATCATGTTCAAGGTGATGATGATAGATTGAGAAAGACAATTACCACTACAACTTAGTGCCTGAAGCATTAAGTGGTGTAGTTTAATTATCTCTTGCATTAATTACCAAATTAGTTTTTCCTTCAAGAAGTAAAATTTTGGTATGATTTTCAGGCCTGTGCATCTGCTGAGGAATTATGCGGCAGTTGCCACAGTTAACTAAACTTCAATATCACAGATACTTACTATACTAATAGCCATCGCCCACCCTATCCATCCGCGCGCTGGCAGGTAGGGGGTTATCTATGTGATTCGCTACGCTTGCCTACGCCTATCGGCTGATTCTATTGCCTGCCTGTCAACGGTGAAAGATAGCCCTAAAGTGAGGGCCCCGGAGATAGTATTTCTCAACTGTCGATTGACGTGACAATCATGCCTGCTTGACAAAGCCTTTTTCATTCAGTCTCCCAATAAACGAGAAACATACTTAAGGAACGCAAAGCTAACCCTCAAAATTGAATCACGGAAATGTTGTGGCAGATAGCCTAGCTAATTATGCCATTGATGAGGAGATTTCTGGAACTTTTGAGGAGTTCCACCAGCTGCCTGCACAAGCTAGAAAGATTTTAACCAGCGCCCTCTTTTGGGTGTGCAGATCTTATCTGGAAGAACCTAATCTCGTATACTATGAACCAAAATTAGCAAGGCAGTCAGCTGTACAATTAATGTCTGATTTGGAGACACTGACTTAACGTTGTCAGTTATCAATATCATGTTAGTGATAATCAAGAAGTTTGTTTCTATCATATTGCCGATGCCAAAGTAAAAAAGGAAGATCGTATTCATATTACCATCATGGTATGTGAAAATTCCACCACAAGCTGCTTCAGGTACTGAGGCGCTGAATTAACCCATGCCATATTCTCAAAAGAAGTTTCGTACGACTTTAAGCAAGAGGGTACCTGAAACTGACTCAGGTGAGTAGGTATAGAATACCTAGGGGCGTGAGAAAACTTTTTCTAAAGAACTCAACAATATAGCTGAGTAACTTTGTGAGGAGGGGTACTTCCTCACAAAGGGGGTCGCAGTGACCAGTCCTGAGAGACTGTTATGGTTTATTCCACCTGATATTAAGAATTAAATTGGATCTGTAACTTAAGGGCTTAACCCCTTCCAATTAGTTCTACAGTTCAAGCAAGGAAATTGAGTGTTAAGGATCAATAGTGTCATCTGCATAGCATAGATGAGAGATATTTGGTCCCTTCTTGTTGGTGCGAAGAGGGATGAAGTTTTGTCTTAGACGACCACTAACACTGCAACAAAAAAGACATTTAGTGGCAATAAGTTTTCCTTCTAGTGATAATATTTATTAATGTTGCAAAAATATTTAGTAGCAATTGAGTTAATGTCAGTGCATCTAGAAACGCTAAAGCCCCTTTAGCAACATTTATGTAAAGTATTGGTTATAAATACTCATATTTATTATTGCATCTAAATATAATATAGCGGCAATTATATTATTGCTGAAAATAAGAAAGTGATTCTGTCTGTCATTCTGCTCAGTAGGTCTGCCCCTTTAACAAACAAGAATAGATTCTAAAGAAAGTAATTGCTTAAATTGAAGTGTCGTATCGTAACCATGTTCAAAATAAAAGCTTGAAGATTTAATTCAAACTATAATAAAATGGTAAGCCTACAAAGGGTTATGAGTAATCATACAATTAAAGGATTACTAATTCTGCCTTATTGTGAGACTTTTGCCCAAGTCCATATAAGTGGATCGCCAATCCAATCTCCAGCCAATGTGAGATTTTTATCCACTCTAACCCCTTCTTTGATGCCCAGTCCCAATTGGAGCGTGAACCGGGAGCCCAAATAGGGATGAACCTGACTCTAATACACCTCGGTCTAACTCATTCCTAAAACTAACTCATAATGGAAAATTGTACAACTCCATATAAGCAGACCGTCTGAGTTCATATGTAAATTTCAGCTAGCTAAGATAGCGCTCACTTAACGTGTAGTAACACTTGAGTTTTATGCAATCTTGTGTTTTAGACACACTTGAATTAGCAATAATTGTATTTTCCACATTTACCGTTTGATTTAGCTGATCATTGTAACCCTCGTCAACTAGAATACATTATTCATTCTAATGTTTGACAATCGTCTCCTATTTTTATCCATTTTAGGATACCAATGTTATTTTATTTTCGAGAATGATTTTTCTAAATTCATGTGACCTTATTCCATGAAAAAATAAATCACCATGTTTTCCTACATTTTTGTGCATTTCAAAAGCAATTTAAAAACATTTTCAACAATAATAAGAAAACTTTTAAAGAGAAGAAGGAGGTGAATTTGTCGGGGTGTCGTGTGACAATGTTGGGATATTACCCCTTCAACCTATGTCCGAAATCTCAGAGACACACTTATACTATACTAAGGTCCTATTACCCTCCTGAACTTATTTTATTAATAATTTTTTACCCTTTTTTAGCTTACGTGGCACTATCTTGTGGGCCCAACGAGGGTTGATTTTTTTTCGAACTAGTGCCACGTAGGCTAAAAAGGGGTAGAAAATTACATATAATAAGTTCAGGGGGGTAATAGGACCTTAGTATAGTAAAAGTGTGTCTTTGGGATTTCGGGCATAGGTCGAGGGGGTACTTGGGTATTTTCCCACAATTTTTTGCTCAAAGAATTTTATAATTATTTTTCCTTTAGCCATATGATAGGGTGCATTATTGATATAGTGAAGAATTGATTCACTCACAAACTTAAATTTTTAGTTAATAGAAAATAGTATCTAAGTCAAATTCATGTCAAAACCCAACTAATTTCAAAATAAAATAAAATTGTATCTTCAACATCAAGCACTCATTTTATTCAATTTGAATTCAAATATAATTCAATTTGTCGTGTATGAAGTGGTATCACTAGAATTGATTGAACTTTTATTTATTCATAGAAAGTTCTATCTAAATAATAAAAGTTATAAGCTAATTAATGCGTGTGCAAATTAATTACTCTATCTTAATCTATTGATGTATATAGCACAAGAATTTTGAAATATGAAAAAAATAATCAATGTTTCAAAACTACCCTAAAAATAAATACATTGTAAAATAGAAGAGCACGCATTTGTGGACTTTTTGCCAGATATATTGATAGGGTCATTAAACATTTGGCAGATACAAATAATTATTATTCTTTTTAAAACTAACTAATGTGATGCGGTTAGAATGAAATTTATGAAATATGAAAAGATTTTTCAATATTTCAAATTATCCTTAAAAGAAATATTTTTTTAAATAGAAAAGTATACACATGTATGGACGTTTTGTCAAATAATATTGATAGGGTCATTAAACATTTGTCAAATACGAAAATGTGTCCTTTTTTTAGGAACTAATTCTAATGAAAAACATGTTACATAAATTAGAATATAGAAAGTAGTACAAGTAATAATTACAATGACAAATAAATAATACTCCCTCTATTCATATTAACTGAATCTGTGAGTTCATGCACACCTATTAAGAAAATCATTCAAGGACATATTTTATATCATAATTTTCATTATTGTTCTTTGTGAAATCATAAATATAACTTTGTAAATAATGCAATTCATCTCCTAAAAAATATAAAACTTAAATAAATGGAAGGACAAATATGAAAAAAAATATCATCCCTCTAGAACTTTGAGCCGTCCAATTATTATAAACAATATAAAAAGCCTCAAAAATTAATTAATATAAATAGAGTAACATGGATAACTTATATAATAAATAGGGAAAATGCATAAGCTTCCTCTCAATTTATGCCCGAAATCCTAGAGACACACTTATATTATACTAAGGTCCCATTATCCCCCTGAATTTATTTTATAAGTGATTTTCCACCCCTCTTCGGCCTACGTGGCACTAGCTTTATAAAAAAGTCAACCAGCATTGGGCCCATAAGATAGTGTCACGTAGGCCGAAAAGAGGTAGAAAATTATTAATAAAATAAGTTCAGGAAGGTAATAGGATCATAGTATAGTATAAGTGTGACTTTGAGATTTTGGACATAGGTTGAGGGGCTGCTTGTGCATTATCCCTAATAAATATAATAAGTTACATAAATTGTTTTATATATATATATATATATATATATATATATATATATATATATATATATATATATAACCCTCTAAATGCTACAATCTCTTTACAGACAACTCAAATATGGCACTCACAATATTTGGTCACCCCCGTTTGAAAAGTAGTTCTTACATTTTAAATTTGTTTATCTCTTTCTCTCTCTCACGCACATGAAGCCTAGATTATTGATTAATGACTCTTTTGGTTAGATTTAATTAGTCTCATGATGCCATTTGAACAAGAAAATCATTTTTGTACCATATTCTTGATATATGCAAGATTTGATTAATTTATTAATTTCATAGTTGATTAATATCTTTTCATTTTCTTGAATTATGACTATTTCTTTTTGTAATGATCCAAACCATCATTATTTAGGAAAGACAAGAATTCGTGAAAAATCTGGACCCTGTCCCGATACAACGGGCTAGATGCCACTGGCGCGTCAGAGCCGCTACGGGAAATCCTATTTCTCCATCTTCCTAAAATACTTAGATAAGTCGTAAATTACTCTAGAAACCTCAAAAAAAGCTTCTCTAAGTTCGGGAAGGAAGGAGAAAGAGATTTGTAGCGTGGAAATGATGGAATCTTGCGAATTTCTGGCTAAACTTACTGTCTCGAATCCGGAAAAGTTGGAAAAGAAGTCAAAAAACCTGTACAACCGCTTGGCATCCATGTAGGCTAGGTTTTATGCATTGACTAGTTGTGAATCTGTGCTTACCATGTAATGTATAAAATCAATAATATGAGTTATGTGTAGACCTTCCTACACAGAGTGGGTACCGTGGGAAATTGCTATAGTTCAACGTAATTGGGTTAGTGCTTAAAAAGAGATTTTGTTGACTTGTCAAGGTGTTCGAAATTTCCTTCTTGAGTAGAATTGCTTCAAGAATAAGGATATCCGATAAAGTGGAACGTGATTATGGGTATATGTTATATTCAATCTATTGAAGTTATGAAATTGATGAACTTTGGCAAATTAGGATTATACCCTAATGAAGAATTAGGACTGAGCTTGGTATATTTGTATATTAGGAATTGAGAAGTAACTCATAGTAATGGTTGTAATTATGTGATGTTGTTATTTTTGCTTCATTATGATACTTGTATATGTATGAATGTTGCAATATTGATCACGCTTGTTGTAAATGAGATAGATGAATAGTGATTGTCATGAAATCATGACGTAATGTATGATCTTGATGATGTACTTGTGATTGTGATTGTGGTGTGTGACTGGGATCATATTTCCACGTTCTAACATAAATAACTTGGATCAGTTGCCACGTTCCGGCATAAATATGGGATTGGTTGCCACGTCCTGTATAAACATGGGATCGACTATCACGTTTCACCACACTAACAATGGGATCGGTTGCCACGTTTCGACATAAATATGGGATTGGTTGCCAAGTTCCGGCATAAACATAGAATTAGCTGTCACATTTTGGCACAATAATATTGGATTCGAATTGCCACGTCCGACAAAGTAATTGTTCATTCTTGGGTTCAATGAGAGAACTATTGAATTATGTTGTGTATCTAATTATGAGGATTGTGTTTATATTTATTGAAAAGTGATATTGGAAGATGATATGTTGCTCAATAATTGATAAACAATGAATTCGTGATAAATGTGCATGAGAAGCTTGTTGTCATTATAGTATATGCTTGAACTACGCTTGTAAAAATGGTGTAGCATTGGTGGTACTCAGGTTATAACGACTTCTAGTTGGTGTGTCGTGAGGAGGAAATTGTTAGAGATAGTACATCCGATAAAGTATGTTAGGTGGATTCTACTTGGAGAAGTGCAGAGGGGATTAGTATGACGAAAGTTAGTCTAATGATTTAAGTGACAATGGTAGGGTATTACGACAAGGTAAGATATGACGTGAACGATTAGTTGAATTGATGGTGAGGATACTTGGGGGTTGACTATGTGTTTAGAATGTTTAAGCTTTGATCTAGAATTTGATAAGTGGGTGACGAACAACGAGGCAGTAGTTAGAGGGTTACTTCAATGAAAGGGTTAGGTGGAGAAGCGACTGGTTTATTTCATGATTCATACTCGTTTGTTTCTTATATTATGTGATGAGTGTCGGGTTGACCTGTGATGTTTACCAGTAATGTGTTTGTATTGATACTACTCTTGTTATGTCTTTTGACATCATTTTGTTGCAGGATTCAGTGATGTTTCCTTAGGTGAAGACGAAGAATCTCCAGCAGTATCTACTTGTCCTTCCGCTTGGTAGGAGATGTATCGTGTATTTTATGGTCCATTGTATCCTTAGTATCTCTTGTGCCTATTTATACTAAATCCTTGGGGTTATTAATTACTTTACAAGTCTTAACTAGTTCGTTGAAAAAGATTCCATTTATAAAGATTTTTTTATCTATATCATATCTATCTTTCGTGAACTTTCCGCATGTTTTAACCATTGAGGTATGAGGATTCTCCTACTTAGGTATTAGAGTGGGTACCCGCACGGCCCGGTGGGTTGGGTCATGACACTTTTAGTATGAACATTATGGTATCAATCTATTTAAAGGGATTTATCCTCTCATGAGAACCAAGTCATATGAATAATACGAACAAGAACACTATTTTGATTCGTAATTTTATCTTTTGTTTCAATGGCTTCTTCATGAAGGGGGTTTAGTTCACTACAGGAACTTGTCATCAAGTGTGTTTTTCTTTACAATATTATTGTATATAAGTTAGTCTTATGTAAAGATCAGGTTCCCTCATTATAGAAATGCCAACGAGGGAAAAATTGGGCTGGAAAAACTATTTCGTAGTATTAGGATATTCCCAACCTTGTCCAAATTTAGAATAAATCGGCATCATCAAAGTGTAGGGAAATCGGGTAGCAATCGGGTAGAACAAATGTGAATTCGACTTCATGATTGGTTAGATAACTCGTTAAGAAATCCGTACGACTTTACAAAATTGATTTAGATAAATAGATCTCTAGGATTGATCTTAGCGTTAAGGGTATTTTCTAAGCATAGTAGGTTTGTAAAAAGGGAGAATAGAAATTTTCTGAAAGGCTCACTGCCTCGAATCATGCTGCTGCAACAGGATTTATGCAATGGACATCACTGAAGCGGATGAGATGGGATTAAAATTATAAGATTTTTGGGATTTTTTTGACGAGAGCTCACTAGTTCAGAAGGTGCCGCTATAGCGTCAAAAGTAGCGAATAAAGTCGTAAATAAAACTCCAACAGAATCTTATTTGACACTTTTTGACTTTTAGAGCTATGACACAACCCCCCTAGGCTATTCCAACTCGTTTTCACCATTTTTGAAGCTAAAGGTACACTTTTCACTCCCCGAAGTCAATTTAGATCCGTAGAACATAATAGAATGGGTCAATATTTATAAGGAAGGGATTCTTAAAATATTCTATGGTGTAACTAACCCTTATTTGACTATTTGGGATCATGGGTTTGATCTATGGTTCATAGAATTGTTAGTATTCCGGGTAATTAGAGATTGTTTGTTGATTCTCGTGTTATTGTGATTATTTTTAGACCAAGAACAAGTGGAACGAGTCCGAAAAGGAAAGGATCAAGTTTCTTAGGGTTTCAAGCTTGTTTCGAGGTAGGTGATGGTTGTGATTCATGATTGTATGATTTATGCATATTCTTGCTTCATTATAATACTTGCATGTATATGAATGTTGCAATATTAATCACACTTGTTGGAATCGTGATAGATAAATAAGGTACCTATGAAATCACAATGTAAATGTATGATCTTGATGATGTACTTGTGATTGTGATGTGTGATTGGGGATCAGATTGCCACGTTTTGGCAAGCTAACGTTGGATCGGATTGCCACGTTTCGGCATAACTTTGGATTGGATTGCCACATTCCGGCATACTTGGGATTGGATTGCCACGTTCTGACAAACTAACTATTGGGTTTGGGTTCCGTGAGAGGACTAATGATGTGTTAAGCATGTGAAATGTGTTGTCGGATTTCCATGTTGGTAATGTTGTTTATGTTGATATATATGCATGTGATTATTATGTTGCTCGACCTTTTTATGTTGTACTAGTAGGATAGCCACGTGATCCTACCACTACATGATGTTTATGTACTGATTCTGCACTAGCTCTTATTTTCGTTGAGTACAGGGCATCTTCAAGCGGCTATTGACAAACCTCACCTAGGATATTAGAGATTATCGCCACGACTTCAAGGGTGAGCTGCTTCTTCCGGACTGCCACGTATTTCTCTTTCGTCCATGTCCACCAATTTCGGACTTGGACATCTATGTTTAGTTAATTGAATAGTTCATTAGAAATTCCTTGTTTAGAATTGGTTATCGTTAGTAGTCTTGGTACATTGACTTTCAGGTTCTATGTTTATCTTCTGTAAATGTTAGTTATTAGATCTCTGTTTAGTAATGGAATTTTGCGTTTTAGTCATTAAACTTGCTTCTGTATCTTTAATTCCTTAGTTTTAGAATAATTGTTTTAGTTGGATAGTAGTAGTGGTTCTCCAACCGGCTTGTAAGTCTGGGTGCCAATCTCGACGAATTTTGGATTATGACATCTTATTTACTTCATATGTTCATGGATTTGTTTTATATTCCTTACCATTTTTTAAAAATTCTGGATACATGAGGCACTTAACAAGTAAGTTTCTTTTTTTATTTTTCTCCTTGTCCTGCTCATAACTAATAATAACATCCATTAGTAGTGCATCAAAAAATTATTTTTATTTATATATTATTAAATATAATTTATCTTATTTTTACAATTACTAAACACGTATATGGATGGTTAAACTATTTCTATGTCAAATTGTATATATTTTACATTCTTGAAGAATTTTTCTTATGTTGCTTACTATTTTTTTAAGAGAACTAAAGGAAATAGAAAATAAGGCATGTATGCTTCAATATTCATTGCTCTACATGAAATACACAATGTTGATTGAAAGGATGAGTATATCTACTTGCTTAACTTTTTATGAAGAAAAACTATATATATATATATATATATATATATATATATATATATATATATATATATATATATATATATATATATATAAATTTTCTTTGTGTTTTTTTCTTTGCAGAATGAAGAGTTACTAGATGCTGTCGAGTAAAAAAAATATTGATTAATGAAGAGTAAAGTTTCCCTAGAAGCTTTCAATGTTATCACCTTAGTATTAAACTTTTTTTTAAAATAGTTATAGCCTCTTACTCTTTTTTCAAGGATTAATTTTTCTTATTAATTGCCTAAAATTATATCTTGATATTCTAGTGCTATTTAATTAATATTTATTTTTAAATTTAATTGTTATCATGTTTATTCTATTTTTATTTTTATTGAATCGACTATTATATTTTATGAGAAAATTAAATAAATCAACATATGTAAAGATATGCTAACTATTTTTACCACTAAATCAAATGGATTACGAATTAAAATTTTATCATCTATTATCACATTATATTAAATGGTATAAACTTTTTTTCCATTTCTGGTTCCATGCACCTTGCAAATTCAGTAAAATATTAGTTGTGCAATAGCCAAACCTCAACATTTTTTTTTATTAGAAATATAAATTTTTATGTAAGACATTAACAGCCCAAATTCTTTCACCATTGACCTATTCATAATGATCGGGATGGATCATTTCAATGTTATTTCATTTAACTAAGTCGGGACAACCAAGTAGGTCGGGTTATACACTAAATAATAGAGTTCATCGCCACTCGTACTTTCCAACTTTAATTTTTCTTTCAGCTTCTTGTTACATTCAACGACACCAATGACCATCACCAAATCACTTTGACGATACATCGACTTCTCCCTGATAATGCCAAACTGAGATGAACTTGAGGCTTAAGAAGTGTAACCTTCGGTGATATACCAAGTCAACTTGGGTGATGCTCACTGTCGATTTTGCATATTTCTTATAAGTTGATCTATTCTTTATCCATGCTTATAGTCTCATAATTGAAATACAAATACATTTGATCAAAATAAGTTGTAAATAGACATTGAGAACATTACTTTTGGTATACTAGAAGCCTAAAATGAGCCCAAAATTCTCTACTCATTAGAGAGCTTCCATTCTTTTTAAAATACTTTTCAGTTTTTAACAACACATAATTCTTCTCTATACGTTTTACTTATCACTCCATTCCAATGTATCCCTTAACTTTGCAAAAGTGCCATGTCTGAGTCATTTGTGTAATGGTAAGAGTATATGTAAGTGACTTTTGCAACAAGGGATATATTAACTATAAATCATAAAGTTAAGGGTTGTATCCGATCCTTTTCCCTTTAATTTTTAGTCTGAAAATATGAGAAAAAAAATAAAGAAACGTGAATGGTAAAAGAACAAAATAATTTAATATTGTTCTTTTGAGTCTATATTGTAAATCTAGTAATTTTTTCACTCCCATTAGATAAATATGATATATTTGAGCTATTCATGTATAATAGGAGTGTATAGGAGTCACTTTTGTAACAAATTATATATCAACTCTAAATTTTGAATTTGAGGTATACCATGCCATTTTTCCTTAATTCTTTAGGAGTCAAGTCTTGTCTATCCTCTTGTAATCGAGTTTGGTAGATATTAGATTAAGTATTTAAAAATAGTATTAAAAATGTGATTTTACTATTAGAAAAATAATTATATAATTTGATGGAAAATATTGTTCTCAAATGTCCATTTAAGGAATTAACTTGCAATTTGAATAGAAAATTTATAAATGACAGACCATATTTACTAATATCAAACAAAATCTTTTATGAAAGAAAAACAAAACACGTTCCAATTCCTATCTTGTCTTCACTCTTCACATTTTGGGTCTTTTTGAAAGAATTGATGTAATTATTAGGATAGTAAATATCATCATAGTAATTACACAACGTAGTAATGATATCGACTTGCTTATTTTTCACAGTGTAATTAAAATATAATTACACATGTGTTGTTTGGATATACAAATGCAATCACAAAGTTATATTAAATCTGAAAATTAACAATTAGTTATATAAAATTTGATTAAAAAATAAGAAACTTAATAAATATTAATTAGTAACATATGTTCTTAACTAATTGGTTAATATTTTTTAAATTAGTGTATTTCAATTTAATTAATCATAAAAACTAAAAGTACAAAATTTCTATGATTATCTTGAAATGCATGTTGGACAAAAAAATTATTATTATGTCATAAAATGTTAAGATATGTGACAAAAAGATAATCTATCAAGTCTATTAAAAAATAAATAACTTGTAGTGTGAAGTTTCAAATCAATACTACTATAACGAATGAAACTAAAAATATAACATAAGTTCTAAACTCAAAACAAAAATTTAATATATAGTTTTATGTTAAATTTCAACAAAACATTTATGATTGAAAAGAATAGGAAAACATAAGTTTATAATCTTACTCAATAGTGAATTCTACTTTAATTTTAAAATACTAGCAAAAAATTATGTTAATGAAATAAATAAATATGGTATATAAAATAGAGAATGCGAAAAAATTGCATAGAATCACATGAAGTAAAAGTTGAGAACGAGAAAGAAATAAAATATAAATAATATACAATAAAAAGATAATTTTAGAAAATTGTAGAATAATGAAAAATAAAAAAAGAACTTTTTATAATATAAAAAGAAATTAAATTAAAATGAAAAAAGAAGAAGTAATCAGCTTGTAATTACACCATGTAATTATCAACAATTCACATCTCCTTCCTATGAATTGGACAGTGAAATTGCCTCCTGACCAACAAATGGGTCAGACAATGTAATTACACCCAATTACACCAAAATCTATTATCAAGGTGTCTTTCCAAACAAACCCTTAGTATTCTTTCGAATCCCCCCCCCCCCAATTATATCAGATTCTATGTATCTTTCTCATGTACAATCAACTTGTTTTCTACTATATAAATAGACCACTTACATTTCTTTTTCTCTATAGCTACTCATCAATCAAAAGGTGTGTAAAAAAATTTCTCTTATATTTTTTTTCTCTTTGTTTTATTTTAGTTGTTTCTTATATAAATTAATTACTTGCACGATAAATCAAATAGATTAACACTTATTTTTTGTGTTTCTTTTGTTATTTTGTTTTATCAAACAGAAAATTATCCAAAAATATGACAGGTTCTGGGGAAGAACCTGCTGGAGAACCATCAAATTCCCAAAATAGATCGGAAAGGCATGGACAGTACCACAGACATTCTATGGAACAAATCCAAAGACTCGAAGCGTAAGATCAATTTTTTTTAAGAAAAACATTTTATCCTTCAGATATATATGTTCAATTTTTTGTTTGTTCAAAGAAATGGTGTTATTTTCTTAAACCGCACGAGTGATAGAATAATTTGTTTTTTTTGTATGTTTTTTTTGTGCATCAATTGATATTTATTTGTTTTTATTGATTTTCTGTTGGTGGTTTTTTTGTTCCCTACATGTCCATTATATTTAATAAAAGATTTGTACTTTTGATTTCATTGAATTGCTAAAATGGTTTTGAAATAGTTTATCTTGATGATTAATCTGTTATGTGTATACATCTTTATAAAAGAACTGGTTTATTCTTGATTATTCATTAATGACTTTAGCATAAGAAGATAAGTTCATTTAATTTCAATTTCTTTCTTATATTTGCACAAAAAAACAAACAATCTATTTCCCATTATGTTTGATACCCCTTTTGAGGCGTGACTAATTTAACTTTGTTTCGAGAAATCTCATTTTAGGGCCCAACTAATATAGATAACATAAAAATCTCACCTCAGAGACAAAAAAATCTAGATTTGCATTGAAAAGTCCCACTTTAGGTCCTGCTTAGTTCAGATTTGCATAAAAAATTCTCACTTTTGTGTGGGTGGGTGGGGGATAAACCTCTCTCAATCGATGGTGACAACTCTTGTCTAATGACTCAACATGAGGCCTCTAGTTAAGGATAAAAGAGTACTTACTACTCCTCAATCTTTGGTGAGTATCTAGTACTTGATCTAGGGCCAGACAAATTCAAATTCAAGTGGGGAACCAAGTCCCATTTAAGGGATAAATGTTCCCTCCCAAAACTTTAGTTCCAATGCTCGAACTTATGACCTGATTTATGATGGAGAAATACTTGCCAATCCACCATGGTTTTTTATGACATTTTTATGATGGAGAAATATTTGTCAATCCACCATGTTTTTTATGACATTCTTTTGTTATTTTAATTTTTAGGTTTTCTTTTTTTGTTAAATGATCAATAATGTTTTTTCTTCGTGAATTTTTGAATGAAGATTCTTCAAGAAATGTCCACATCCAGATGAGGATCAACAAAAGCAATTGGGTAGGGAAGCAGGGCTTGACCATAAGCAGGTCAAGTTTTGGTTCCAAAACAAAAGGACTCAAACGAAGGTAATTTCGATTTTTTAGTTCTTTTATATATTGTCAATTGTACTAAATTAATTGGATATTGTTGTTGTTGTTGTTGTTTACACACAACAACAAATTAATATTTTTTTTCATTAAAATTTTCAAAAATCTAGAAAAAGTGATGATAAAAGTTGAATCAGTTTAATGGAAAGCAGTGAATATATTGGTAAATTGTTTCTCTAAATTTGGTTAACTTGTTAGAATGTGTGAATAAATAAGATAATTTCTTCCTCTTAATAATCAAGTTATTTAATTCCAGTATCACCCCCCACCCCCACCCCCACCCCCCACCCCGCTTACAATCAATTTCATTATTGATGATTTCACTTTTCAATTTCTATATAGTTTTCCTAAGTGACTCGTTTGATTTTTCATGTTGAATTGATCAATAGATTTGAAAGTATTTTTCATTTAAATTATTTTTATCATCTAACCTTCAACTCAATTAACTTGTTGCTCAATAAAATCAATGATAGAATTAAGTTAAATTATTCAAAGCACATGAACTCCCTAGCAAGTTCCATAATTAGCAAGGAATTACAAAATTGATAAAGATGAATCCCTATTAGGTTTTGAGAATTTAAAGTCAGAAAATTTTGGTTTTTACAACTTAGAACTAATGATTTTCCTTTTCAAGATTATTTGATGAATAAAGGAAATGTTGCAATATTAAATGGACCAATTGAACGAAGTCCAAGCTAGTCAAAATAATTTGTATGAAAAAATGAGCAGATTAATAAATATTTGGGTTGGGTTGGGCTTAAAATAGACCACGACCCAAATTTTCAACTTCTTTCAAAAAATTATTTTTCTTAAATTTTTTCTTGTTATTTGTTTAATTACCAAACAATGTAATATTCTTTTTTAACATGACTATATTTATCACATCTAGGCTAAGATTATAGTCTTTGATGGGGAATTTGATAGAGCCAGTGAAGATTCTCAAGAAGGCACATGATATGAATAAGTATAAGTTGTGGTACTCAGAAGGTGTGAGGAATAGGAATAAAGTAGGCATCTTAGCAGATTGTGAGCTTAGGAAGGAAGTGATTGAGGTAAATAGGATCAATGATAGGATGATGACGATTAAGTTAGTCATTGGAGTGTCCACTTTTAACATTATTAGTTCTTATGCTCCGCAAATGGTCTTGGATGAGGAGGACTAGAAGCTTTTCTGGGAGGATTTAGAAGAGGTGGGTGGAGGTGTTTCAAACACAAAGAAGTTATCCATAGGAGGATATTTCAATGGTCACATCGAGTCTACTCCGATGGGGTGTAGTGATTAGTATGGAGGTTTCGGTTTCAGGGACAAGAATGCGAAGGAGTCTCACTTATGAATTTTCAAGAGATTTTGGGTTGGTGCTAGTCAATTCGAGTTTCTTGAGGGAGGAAGAGCACTTGGTAACTTTCCATAGCACGGTAGATAAAAGTCAGATAGACTATTTGCTTCTTAGGAAGGAAAAATAAAGGTTTTACAAAGACTATTGGTTATCCCGAGTGAGAATTTAACGACCTAATATTAACTCCATCTGTTCGATTGTAAGGGAGAGGAGGAACATGATTGTGGGTAACAAACCTAGGATAAAATGGTGAAGCTTGAATATGGCCAGTGCTCTAGATACGATAAAGAAGTTTTTACTTGCGGGAGCTTTGGGTAGTAGTAGTGATGCAAAGATAATATGTGGTTCAAAACTTCTAGTTAAATTTGGGCAAGTTGAGTAAATTAATTTTTCACCTATATAAAAATTCTTTATAATTTATATCTTATACGAGGAAGAAAGTGTATGTATATTAAAAATTAGAATGGTTTTTGAACTCTTAAGCAAAGATGGATGGAAAAAATATTTTTCAAGCATTATAAAAAAGGCTAAGTAGCACTTGTGGTCCAATTTCTAATTTTGATACTAGTAATATCTTTGTTCAATACATAAATCTTCAATTTATTGGAATGTGCACTATTGATCCCTTCTTTGTGAATATTCAAAAATTTAACATAATGATTAATTTTACAATTATTTAATTGCCTATATGTTATGTTAAGTGTGTATTATTATTACACATGTTATTAATTTTGTTATATATATTTTATCAGACTCAAAATGAGAGATCCATTAACAATGCTCTTCGAAAAGAAAAAGAAAGATTTCTTTGTGAAAACAAGGCAATGAAAGAGGCAATGAAGAATATTATGTGCCCAAAATGTGATGGACTGCCCATTGGAAAAGAAGAAAGGGAACGTAATTTAGAAAATATGAAAACGGAAAATCAATTGTTGACAGAACAGGTAAACCTTCTATATATCCTATTTATTTTACTTTATTTTACGTTTAACAAAAGACGAGGAAAATTCATGGTTTGAACTCGATGAATTAATCCAGGATTTAAGGTATTAGCAGATAACTTATAATATAAAATGAAGGAGTTAGATCTATTATATTTATTGAAATTTTAGTTAGTATTTTTTACTCGAGGCATAGGTACATGTAAAGAATTACTAAAATTTAAATAAATATTATATTTGCATCCATAATTTTATAAATACAACAATTAAGCGTTAGAAGCCTACTACCAAGTGTTGTGATTGTACGAATAAGATTCGTCTATCCTTAACAAAGAGTCTTAGTTTTGAGCTCTGGTACAAAGATCCTGATATGAAGTGAATCTCTTTTCAGTGGGATTTACACGAGTGTTAAATGTGTTAAATACCTAAAAAGTTCGAGCTCGTCATGTTTATATCTTGGATTTGTTTCTGCCCATGATTATGAGTAGCACCCACCCTTTGACAAGAGAGATCATCTTGATCTCACAATCAATTAATTGATTGAAAGAATTTAAATTATATACACTAATAGCAAATTATACATTCTTATCCTCTTTAAATTTTTAAATCATGTTTAGTTTAGATACATACCTATTATTGTAAGTAAATTAACTTAATAATTTATTTTTGCAGTATGAAAAAGTATCAAATCTCATCTCACATGTTGTTGGAAGGCCTTATGTGATGGATTCAAATTTGGCACCACAAAAATCGACTCTTAGATCAACTTCAAATTCATCTGATGGAACTTTATTAAACCAAGAGATATGTGGCTCTCTCATTAGATATCCTCCTCTTCGCCAAGAAAACAATCATAATAATAATAATGTTCATACACATTCAATAATGTCTCCATCACCACAGGAACATGATGAATATCATCATGATAGCAGGCAACAAAAGATTATGTTTGAGACTGCTGTTGCTTCTATGAATGAAATGGTTAAACTTTGGGAAAT
This sequence comes from Solanum lycopersicum, assembly GCF_036512215.1. Classification (NCBI taxonomy): domain Eukaryota; kingdom Viridiplantae; phylum Streptophyta; class Magnoliopsida; order Solanales; family Solanaceae; genus Solanum; species Solanum lycopersicum. The sequence goes on from NC_090808.1 coordinate 61,193,012, forward strand.
GAATGATCCATTTTGGGTAGATTCGTCAAGTGATAGGAGATGTTTTATTCATCGTGAGATTTATGGAAGAAAATTTTCAAATCAAGTTCTACCTTACCAAACATCAATGGGTCGAATTGAATCATCAAAGGATTTTGGAATTGTGTCAATGACTGCAATTGAGTTGATTCATAATTTTCTTGATCCAGTAAGTTTCATAAACACTTGCATGTTATAAACATTTAGTTTAGAAGTGATATTATCTATTTTGAACCTAAATTGATGTATGGGTTTTGAACGTGTCAATACTAGAATCTAAGGCTTGTTTTGCTTATATATATATATACCACTTCATGATGTGGAAACATACCATGCCAATATCATGAATTTATCCCATACAATATTGATTAAGATGATTTTATATGGAGTGATGGACATGTACAATGAGTACTTATTTTTTGACATAGTTGTCATTCTTATTGTTTAATAACTAATCATATTCTTAAAAACGATTGATTATTATATGTAGGTCAAATGGATGAACTTGTTTCCTACTATAGTCACAGAAGCTAAGACTATTGAAGTTCTTGATTCTGGTACTTGGGGAGGCTCTATACAATTGGTAAATATTAATCCATATTTTAGATTTAGTTCCCCTAAAAATTTAAATCAATATTAAAATTGACTCATAAAATGATCAATTTTTTTTGTTCTTGAATATAGATGTATGAAAAGTTGCATATTTTATCGCCTCTAGTTGAAGCTAGAGAATTTCTCTTCATACGTTGTTGTAGACAACTTGATGCAACAACATGGATCATGGTGGATATTTCATATGATATATTCAATGAGATTCAGAGTGGTGTACCTTGTTATTCTTGGAAGTTCCCATCTGGTTGTGTAATTCAAGATATGGGCAATGGCCAAAGTAAGGTAAGATTCATCTTCTCTCTTTATATCAATATTTATATAAAAGGAAAATTATGTTCATTAAGCTCCCTCTATACACGTGGTCCATATTACTGGGGTCTATTATATGTAGTCTTATTCTACGTTTATGCATGAATTAATTTTTTTTATAACAAGGATTTTAATTTATAATGAAAAAAATAACATTACATAGAAACACCCATAAGTGCTTCTCTTTCTAACCATCTATCTTCCTACTCATACAAAAAACAAATTAATAATAGGTTTGTAGCTTGCCTTGTGTTGTCCTCTTAGAAGAATATGCATTACAGTCTCTCTGGGGACCTTGTCAGCACATGATAGTCTTCCTCGATAGAAGCTAATTTTGTTTCTTTCTCTCCAAATGATATATATAATCATCACAAAGATACTAGTCTTGATCCAGTCGTCAATACTTCTTTGGATTCCCATCCAGTTGCACATTCTTCCCCATAATGTCTTTGTCACTTGGCAATCAAAATAAAGATGTTCAAAGGTTTCCTTTGTGTTACTATAGAACACACATTCATATGACATCTGAACTCCAAACTTTTCAAGTCTTTTAACAATTGCTAATCTTTTCTGCACAACTAGCCACTTGGATGTACTCCTTGTTGCAAAGTCATACTCTTCCATTCTACTTTTGGAAAAAGTAGGCATGATATAGTTTTACATCTTCTTTGTAGAAAACTTCCTACCTTTATGTGCCTTTGCAAAGTCCATCATCAACTCACCTTGCACAACTTGCCTTTGGAATTATCATATCTCTTGTACTCAAAATCTTCCGCACTACCCATGAAGCAATTGTTGGCAGAGTAACAGTTTCAATCCCTCTTTTCTTTATGAAATAAGTATGCACCATTGGATCCATAAACAATCTTTCTTTGTAGCTATATTACACAGTTCTTTGAGTACTGCAACCTTATTCTACAACTCAAACAGGTAACATACATATCTCTATTTATATGTAGCCTTTTTTCAAAGGGTATGTTACATAGGTAAAAACTTACACGTACTAATGCATATTTCATGCCTATTTCATGATGTCTATTGTTCCTACTATGATATAAGAATCAAACTATCTTTATTCTCGATTTATCCAATTTTTGATCTTCATATTATGTTATTAATTTATTCTCCAAATGATCAACTTTGAGACGTGCATGGTGGGCTGTTGAAGTGTTCTTGTATTGGTTTAGAAAATATTCTTTTTGTCTGTGTATAAACTTGGAAAATCCCCAAGCCTGACAAGTATTATTTTAGGGTTGGGTTAGATTCAATAACCATCCTTTTAAGATGCTATCAGAGTTGCTAATCTTCATTTAACAATGTTGAACTCCGGCCTATACAATGTTGTTCATGTCTCAGATGTTTGAATCTAAAAAAGCAAGGATTATTCTTTCTGTTCATATGGTCCTGATCAATTATTTCCTTATGACATCCATTGCTAAAAAAACACAAATTTCCAGCACATGCTTTCCTCATTATTTTCCAATAAATTAATTATTTTTATTCTGATTTCTTGATTATTTTTACTCTTGCAGGTTACTTGGGTGGAACATGTTCAAGTATATGAAAAATATCAGGTTAATAGTATCTTTAGAGATTTATTGTGTGATCGTGAAGCATACGGAGCTAAAAGATGGATTGTTACACTTCAAAGGATGAGTGAGAGATGTAATTTTTCAATGGGTTCAACATACCCTACTAGGCATGATTTCAAAGGAGGTTTGATTTTATGTTCCCTTTATATATTTACTGCTTTTTTGAATTTTCATTTATAAGGTGAGAAAAGAATCAATTGTAAATTTTTCATCACTTCAAGGCAACTTTAATTAAAAATTAAAAATCTTGAAGTGGTCCAAATTCTTCCCTTTTCTTTGTTTATATGTTTGAAATATGACATTTTAAAAGTTTTTTAATCTTTGAAGTATATATATAATACTTACTTTAATCACGTTCGACCAGTGAATTTTTTTTTGTTTTAATTTATAGAGAAAATATTTTGCAACCAAAGGAGCAGGAAAAATGACTATTTCTCTCATTTTCTGTGGAAAGTCATTTGCCTTTACAATCATCTCGACTTTGAATATTATATCAATGCTTTAACGATACTCAAATATTGTTATCACCTTTAACATGTAAAATTATCATCGAAATACTTTCCTATCTGTTAATATTTCTTAGCAATCTTAAATAGAAGTTAATTTTTCTAGAAAATATATTTAGTACTTTCTAAACAAAATCGGAAAATAAAAATAGTTTTCTTAAAATAAATTATGCTCCAAAAAACAAAAACACACTCGTATCTTGTTTCCTTATTATTATTGTTATAATTACTTTCCTAATATTTTATTTTTTTCTACTTTAGTATTACATATTGTCTCCTTTATATCCATGTATTTGCTTTTCATATTTGAATTTGGATACACTTGTATTAGGATCTATAAAAGAACAATTCCTCTACCTTCTCAAGATGACATCATCATTTGTGGAATTATATTAGATATATATGTTATTGTAATATTTAAATTTCATTTTACTTTCAGTGTTTCATGATCCAGAAGGGGTGAAAAATACGATACAAGTATCTCAAAGGATGGTGAAGAGTTTTTTTGAAATTCTAAGCATGACAGACTACGATGGAGATTTTCCAACTTCATCACAGGTAAACCGTGTAGATAGGATTTCAGTAAGAGAAAATGAAGAAATTATCGAACCAAAAGGCTTTATTGCTATTGCCACTGCTTCTCTATGGCTTCCTCTTTCATTCCAAGATGTCTTCGATTTCTTCAAAGATGACAAGACAAGAAATCAGGTATGTATCAAACCTCTTCATAATAATGTCAGTTGTTCAGATAATTTTTTTAGTGGTTATAGCAAAATGTTATCATAGAGAACATAATAATATAACATGATATTGATATTTTTTCCAAATAAAACTTTGATTCTACATGAAATTGGTCGAGGGTATCTCAAAAATAGTCTCTCTTCCTTCGAGAGATAAGGGTAAAATTTGCGTATATTCTACCCTGTACAGGCTCCACATTGTGATATTACAAATAATATATTGTTGTTAAAATATATAATAGGTGAAATGTTGTTATAGAAAAAGATTGTCATAAAAAGGAATGATTGTATATATATATTAGCATTGATATTCAATTTTTAATAAAATGAGCAAAACATCTAACAAAAGAAGTAATTTTTACATTTTCAATCCCTGTATAACTTGTTCACCAAATGACCCCTAAAAATACCCGTATAGAAATTGACTTTTTTTCAATTCATGTATATATTTTTATGTAAAACTCTCTATTATTTCAATAAATACCATAATTTTAAAATTATAATAGAATGAGCTCAGTGTTTAGGATTTTTGAAACCCCTATGTTAAAGTCCCGAATTTGATTGATTTGCTAATATTAAGTTCCCAGGTTACTAGAGTGTGCATATATCAGCTCGGTTCTGTTTGATGTGTTATAGGTTTTGTTTATTAGTTTTCAAATTCGCTAAACAAAAAATCAAATCAATAAGATATTTTTAATCGATTTTGGTCCTTAAGAGTTTGATTTTTAGTTTAACCAATAAGAAAATGATTATAAAATATATAACTTTTCTCCAATAATTTGATGCGATAAGATAATAATGTAACTCTACAAATACTCATAAAATATAAACAATAATAACTAACATAAAAAGAATTATATAAGTATTACACAGAGAAAAATTGAGAGGCATAAAATTTTTATTTTAGATTTAGACGTTTTATATAATGTGAAATTATAAACTCAAAGTCACTACGAAGTGTGAATGGAAGGCTAAAGGGTAAAAACAAGTAGTTTATTAAGATTAATATTTAATATTTATGTCTGGTAAAGTTACAAATTACTATAGTCTTGATAAGTTATCAGTTTACCCAATAACTCAATATTAGAAAACCAAATACCAAACTGATAACCCGATAAATATTTTTTAAAATATCTATAAGGTCATTAAAAGTCCATTAATCTAATAGCAATAAACTATTAGCACTTCTTTCGATTTGATTTATCGAACGATTTTATTTTTACACGCCAAATATTATCTACATGTTTTGCTAGTCTTGGCATTGATTGTGCATATATTGTTTTGAATATATGATCTTAAATAATACTCATCCCACAAAGTAATTTCTTGTCAATTAAATTATGATATTTTTTATCATTTGATTTTTTTCAGTGGGATATTTTGATTGGTGAAAATAATGTGATTGAGTTAGATCGAGTACCTACAGGAACTTTTTTGGGAAACAACATTACAATTATTCAGGTATTTATCATATTTATTTATTTATAATTAGATATTTCTACAATAATGACATTGTGAAGAATCAAATAATATTACTTATGATTGGATTTATCTTTTTTTTGCATGCAAAAATACCAAATATTTGTATCTCTTTTTCCTTTAGACTTTTTGTTCTTTAATTATTGAATCAAAATGAATTTTCTATGGTCCAATTTAACTTTTGACTTGTAGTCAATTAACAATATAACACAAAAAAATAAAGATTAATTTCTCACGTTTAGTTTATATACACAGATAATTTGAAAATCTTCTACACATTATCATAGCTTAGCCATTTATAGCAAGTTGTTGTTTGTTTCATTTTGTATATTAATAATTCCACTTGGTTTAGTATGTGATCCATTAATTATATTTTACTATTTTTTAGGTGAACTGATAATGCTAAATGTATTTCACTACGAAAAAGAATAAGAATTAGCTATGAAATTCCTTGTTAATCTGTTGTTAAATAACCTATAGCCCTAGAACTAATAAGATTGCTCATAATCCCTCACTAATTCATTATTGAATAGGATTAGTTGTGGATTTTTTATTGTTTAGCAACATACCTAATCTGTCAGTTATTCTTTTATAGTGTTTACCCTAATATTTCTTAATTATTGTAACGCATATACAGCCTTATAATATGCATAAGGAAATGTTAGTGCTTGAAGAGACGAGTATTGATGAAATGGGAGCATTTTTAGTCTATGCACCCATAGAGATACGAGCAATCACTTCAATTGTCAATGGAGTTGATGCAACAAAAGTTCCCATTTTGCCCTCTGGTATCATCATAAGTCCCGATGGACGGCTCTCCTCGAATAGCGACAACACTGCAAATGCACAAAATGGTTCAATTTTGACAGTGGCTTTTCAAATATTGATTTGTGGTGATAATCCAACCTCCAAGCAGCAACAATTTGATGTAGTGGCTTCTGTTCATGGCGTTTTAGGTGCCACAATTTTAAAAATCAAAGAAGCATTGGGTTGCTCTGATTTGTGATGGTTTAATTTCATGTTGTTTGTTTATTTGTTTGTTTTGAAGATTTCAAGACTAAGACAATTGATGGTTTTGAAGGATGATGTGTTCCCTTCTTTGTGACTTCTAAAATCTCAAGACTGTGAGATATGTGTTGCTACAATTATTTTTTATATTGATACACTTACTTGAGACTTCTAATTTGTTTGGTTTTCTCTGATCATTATTTTTGTTCTTTGTCATGTTACAATGTCATGCCTTCCTGATTTTGCAAGTGTGGGAGTAGTACATATATTGTATCCATGTGTGGATGGAATTATATGTTGTAAACACGGATAGCCCAGATGCTATCCAAGTAGTTGGCCTTAGGGCTAAACCACGAAGAGGCTCAAGAATTAAACATCCAACAATACATTTACTTGAGATCTAGGTTGAGCACCCACTTTTGTCTTGAGTACCACTCTGTACTTGTTAGCTAACTTTCTTTCTTTCTTGGCTACACCTTAAATGACCACCTCTAGTTATAGGTGGTGATGGAAGGATCAGATCTAATGGAGGATATTTACTATTTCTACTCTAGAACAGTCCTTCAATTGCAGAATTCTAAAACTATCCATTCTAAATTATTTTTATATTTTTCTTTCAGAAACACTCATACTAGATATCTCCCTTCATTTCTTTACAACTTTAAATATTCTAGATACTTCTCTGGCTTGTTTTAGATATTAATTAAGCTTGTAATTCAATAGTTTAGGTGTTGCCATTGTAATTTGGTTATGAGTTATTATACACTATTTTAGTATTTGTGTTGGGAACTCTAATTTGTTACATTATGCATAAAAAAACTAATGACGTTGCTAGTTTCCACCGCACTTTTAATGCTGTATATTTTATTAGTTTGTTTCAAAAAAATATTTTACTTGTAGACGCGTTGACATACTTCAGACAAACCTCTGTCTCCTCCTCAATTTCTCTTCTTCGTACCAACTCGTTTTGTCTCTATGATCTATAGGTTGTTGTTTGTCCATGTTTGAGTATAGTAGGCCCACTAGTATTAGCGTCTACCTATTTCCTTAGAATAAAAAATGCAACAAGAAAATCAGCTAGTTGGTTTCCTTTTCTGTAGCGGTGAGTGACTCGGATTCCAGCCCTCTTCTTCTAGTTAATGTTGTTGTCCACGATCTTCTTAAGCTTTAGGTAGAAAGTGTGTTCCATTGTCACCATGTTGGTTGTGCATTGAGTCAACTTCTAAGTATGTCCATTGAAACAACACCGTTTTACTCCAAACTATGTTGCTATAGCTTCAACACCATTTTGGTTATTAATCAAGTCCAGCCCAATCTCGATACTAATGTCATACAAGTTGTTATTGGGCTAGAGTTATTGGGCCGAGAACGAGCAATATGGTCAGGTTAATTTGGGATCTGGGTTAAGTAGTGGGCATGAAACGGTTCCATAAAAAAGAGTAGTGATATGTGATTTAGGGATTATGAAAATTGTTGAGAAAAATGTTTAGTCCTCTCATCCCCTTTCTATGAGTTCTACTTCTCATCCCTTTCTCCTACTTGTGTTCTGCAATTTCCTTTTAGTTCCTAAATTCTTTTGTAATTCCAATTACGAGTTAGTGAAATAGATTTGTTTGTTGTTTCAAAACCAACACAATTCAAATTCAAACAACCGACAACGAAGTGTCCAAAATGGAATATTATCATATACCTAGCCCACTCAAAAACTAAAGGCTTGTTGTTGGATACAACAACAATGATGAGTCCAAAATGGGATAAATACTTTAAAGTCACAAACAAACCAGAGAACCATTACTAAGAACTTATAATTCTATAATGTGGCCATCGTGATATAATGTCATTGCTTTGGAGATATATTTGTAACCCTTGCTTCATTAGACAAAGACATAATTAGTGTCACGCTCTAAGTTTACACCCCAGGTGGGTGCACTCGAGAACCATTGTTGGCCCAAGCAAACCCTTGGTCCGTCTTACTTACTCAGCGGAAGACTTAAACTCAACAAAGATAAGTTCATGTAATAACTTAATGAAATAATATCTTAGCCAAAATGGAAACTCAAGTCTTTAACGATACAACTTAAATGAATGACTGAAGAACTATATTATCTGTCTATGAAGCCTGTAAAATCAATTAAGATGGATATTTGGACAAGACCCAGAACATCCTAATGAAACTAATACTAATACTAAAGGCAATGAAATGGATCCTCCTGAAAACAAGGAGGCTCACTAACTGACTCTAAACAGCTCACTGGATCAACGGTACGCTGGATGTCGATCTTAGTTACGTGTATCTGCATCATAATATGATGAATTCCAATTGGCATCAGTACATGGAATGTACGAGTATGCGAGTTGGAAAGCTAACACACAAACATAGGCTTAAAAGGAAATCTGAAAAACTTACTATTGGGTGATTGCCCATGTTCCAGCCAAGGCCCATGGCCTAATCCTACTTGGAAAAGTATTGAAATTATTCTCTTATTTGGTTTCCAATTCTATTAGGAAAAGGATTGGAATTTTAATCCTATTTGTAGTTGGTTTTGACTTTGTAAGGAAAAACACAACTCTATAAATAGAGGATGGTCTTGAGAGAATAATTTAATTGCTCATTGATATTTTCTTTGAAAGACATTAGAACATAAGAAGTTTTTGAGAGATCTTTCAACAAGATAAAAGAGAAACGGAAAAGGGTTCTTTTGCTGTAGTCTTTTTCTCCGACCAGTAAAGTTCAGATCGTATTTTCTGAATAACTAACCATTGGATCGGGTTGAAATTTGGACTGAGTATTCCTGACATCTTGGAGGTTTATTTGAACGGTATGATCGGATTCTTCAGTCAGTAAGATCCTATTTTAGGTCCCGAACAAAAGCTGAGTTTGGATGGTGTTTCTTTTTATTTATCTTTTGTTGGTGTAGCTATTGTTTGTTCTCTTTTTGCACTTGTTGTGTAGTCATTAGAAGAATATTTGTAACCCTCTTATTGGCATAGTGAAGCAATTCAGATGTTGTCGATCCCGTGGTAGTTACCTTTGGTTTGAAGGTTTTTTCACGTTAAACTTGGTGTTCTTTATTGTTAGATTTTTGATTTCTTCTTTTCGTCACAACACTTACCTGACTCAACTCAACTCTAAGTCAACTCTACAAGACTGAACTCATTTAAATATAAAACAATTTAAAACAAGCGCTATATAAAGAACAATTGCTTAAAATATGATATCAACTCTATATGTATGCAATGATACAATATAACTCTAAGATGTATGTAAAAATACGAATAAGTTGTGTATATAATATACAATTAACTTTTGTAGGAGTTTCTCTAACCGACAACCATCACGTAAGAGCTATTGTGATGATACATCATTTTGCCTCAAGCTGCTAGGGTCGTCCTATACCTTGCCATTAGTATAGTAACTGACTAGTAAGTGGATCCACTAGTCTATGCTAAAAAGCACTAAAAAAATCATCTAAAAAAGTATACCCCTTTTCTATCAATGTGGCTACATGATTTATGGAGGTTGTGAGTTGTCCAAAATCTTTCCCATATCGGTGCTCAACGCTACTCTCAAAAATAATATAATATTAGCTCTTATGTTTAAAAACATACTTCCTTATGTGATTTTAGATTAGCGCTCAAAAACTTATCTCACAAGCTACTTTGGAAATCAAAGTTTCCTCTCTTGATTTATTTAGAATGCGATTATTCTTTTCTGAAAATTAGCCTGAAGGCTCTTTGGAAATCTCAATTTCCATTCTTATTTAAATGTGAAAACATTTTAAAATCCTTTTGGGAATGCTTAGTCCCAATATACTTTTGAAGAGCTGAACTTCAAATCTGAACTATTTGCTTAACTCATTTTGAACTTTAAGTCTTGAACAATTTTAAAACATTTGTAAAAGACCTTTGAAAACCTGGACAAACTTTTATTGACTTGAATCTTGACTTAATTTGAATCGACTCTTAAATATCCTTGAATTGAATTATGGACTCAAGGATTATGATTGGTAGGAAAGGCCTCATGATGTTTAGAAAAAAACCAAACTTACAAAGGGCATAACTTACTCATTCGAACTCGGAATTGCGCAAACTCAGAGGCATTGAAAAGACCATTCCAAGAGCTTTCCATCTATATATGGAAATACACTTAATTCATCTTGAGCTAGGAGTTATGACGGTTAGAAATTTACCAAAAACTCACTTTTTCTAATTTAAGTAAATTTTCTAGATTTTTAATTATTTCCAAAAATGGCTATTTCCAGTTCTTAGCTTCTTCCGCACTATTTTGAATTGCGAGATTTTACAACTAGATAATTAATAATCTGATATGAGAGAGAGAGAGAGAGAGAGAGAGGGAGGGGGGCGGACTAACCTCATACTCATATATTTCCTAGATGGAATTGATAGAGCAGGGGAACTAAAGAAGCCTTCATCAAATGGAATCTGCAGAGAAGTACACTTAATCATGTCATTCTTCTGAATTGAACGAAGGTTGTCAACACTGTAATCTTGACCAATTTGGCCTTTTCTAAGTTCAAGAATTTCAAGGTACTCTAAATTTAATATTGACGATAGTGTTTGAAGATTCTCACAATCACTCAAACACAAGGACATCAACTGTGGTAACTTGGAAAAAGCAAAGGGTATATAGAGAAAATTGTTACCGCTCAAATCTAGAACAATAAGTTGGATAAACTCCCAATATCTCTTTATATATCATCTTGTGGAACGTTCATTGAAATGATTCTAAATTTGGACTTCTTAACATTTCAACAGATTCAGGCAATTGTTTTATACTGGTATCACATGCAAGAAGATGCCTTAGACTTTGCATATCTCCAATGTCAACTAGAAAGTGCTTGTAAAGATGATTAATAACTAATGTCCAAGTATTCAAGGGATTTTAGTTGGCATGTTGTTAAAGAATGACAAAAGTCCCACATCGATGGTTAATGAGATGGGTGGACTCCTTATAAGGTTTGATCAATCCTCCTCTCTTTGAGCTATCTTTTGGAGTATGAGTTAGACCTAAGAACTAATTTCACATGGTATCAGAGCAGGGCCCATCTCACCTGATGTTGGGACCTCATAATCAAAATTTCCCACACACCAGATGCTAAGTACAGGGCGTAAGGTGGGGTGTCAAAGAATGACAAAAGTCCCACATCAGTGGTAAATGAGATGGGTGGACTCCTTATAAGCCTTGGGAAATCCTCATCCCTTTGAGCTAACTTTTGGGTATGAGTTAGTCCTAAGACCTAATTTCACTCATCTAATGCTCCAAAAATCTGTAATCTTTTAGCAACAATACAAAGATAGACCAGTTAGTCTATCCAATTTTCCTGTTGACGGATAGATCTCCTTCAAACTTGAACAATTCTGAAGCACAAAAGTCTCGAGACTTCGTGAACTCTTGAAGTTTAGAGTACTTCTGAGGAGCTTGCGATCAGAGAGATCCAACTTCTTCAAACTTTTAGAATACTAAATACTAAAAGTAAACAAAATAACTTTTAACAATATTTTCTTTCACTTAGTTAAAATAAAACAAAACACATGAAATTATAGATCTAGAATTGAGTAGTGAACCTACAAATTTAAAGAAAATTCTTTGATATTACTCCCATTTATATTCTATGAAAAATACAAGTTTCTCAGCTGAAAAATTTGATATCGTAAATTTTAACGAATGTTCTTTCCAAGACAATCATCTGATATCCTTTTACAATAGCTCAAAATCTCCAAAATTTAACGGATGTTCTTTCTAAGAAAATCATCTTAGCACCTTGTACAATAGATTAAAATCTCCACTGATATGAAACTTGTCGTCAATTGCAAGGAGCCTAAGATATTATCATCTTCTGAATAGTGTTGGTGCTCAAGTTCACACCTTTTAATGCTCGTCCTTCAAGCACCAGTACTTCCACATTTTTGGAACCCTGAAGTTCAATAAAATGAAAAAGTACCATAAGACCATGTTAAGTAATAGAAATTAAGAGAGCAAAATGTGTTATGCAAATTGAAGCACAATGAGTACATTACCTATTTTGAACTTAAATAGAAAATCTGTATCATCAAACACGATTTAGATAATTGTTAAATGAGTGATTGTTTGTATTTGATAATTTTGCATTTGGGAGTTTTTAGACTTAATTATCATTTAAAGTACACAATCGCTAGGAAAAAAAATAATTTACTAACCAAGATACAAATAAAGATAACGAATGAATTCTTATGACAACAATAGAAATTATAATTAAATGTTTATCATATTAGATTAAAACAGAGTATAACCAAGATAGAGATAAAAGAATTTACTGACTTTATTTCTGTTGAAATCTGCCTAATGAGCTGTTAATTGATGTTAAGTTGGCATGATGACATGGCTGCTCATGTGTTTTCTGTTTGCAGAAGATAAATATTTCTATTTTAGTTTTCAGTTTTGAGTTTCCTAGTCTTTACGCATGTAGAATTGTTTGTAGACTTAGTGCCTAGTTATTAGGAAGATTTTGTTTTTTTAGTTACTGCATTATCTATTGCGGATTGTTAGGAGTTCCTTCTATTTAAACATTTCTTCTTTCAACTTCCTATCATATATCTTTTTTCTTCTTCTGTCATATGTTTTACTTAGTTGTTAACACCAACAAATTGATATTAGAGCCCTCTTATTAAGGAACTTGTGAGTGTAGTCTGAGTGAATCATCAACAAAGAACCTACTTGTTGCCTTGAAAAACCATCAAAACACATGGATTTAGAACAGTCTTTTGGTTTTTATGTTATTTCTCCACCAATGTTTGATGGAGAGACTACTAGGTATGGGCTATCAAGATGCAAACTCACATGGAGGCATGTGATCTCTGGGAAGCAGTAGAGGAGCATTACAAAATTCCTGTTTTACCAAGCAATCCAACAATGGCTTAGATCAAGCTTCACAAGGAAAGAAAGAAAAGAAAATCCAAGGCAAAATCTTGCTTATATGCTACATTATCACCTACATTTTTATCCACATTTATGACGTTGGAATCAACAAAAGCAATCTGGGATTTTCTTTAAAATAATACCAAAGAGATGAGTGAATCAAAGGTAAGAAATCTATGAACATCATTAGAGAATTTGAGATACAAAGAATGAAAAATTCTAGCTTTGATAGGTTTCTTAACATTGTGATCAAGGTAAGAATGTTGGCAATAAGCTTACTAATAGCTGACAAGCTTCTTGTTACATTACCGAAGAAGTTTGAACCAACCATTGCTTCCTTAGAAAATACCAAGGATCTTTCAAAGATCACTTTGGCATAATTACCAAATGCATTGCAGAAACAAGAGCAAAGAAGTTTAATGGACATGAAGGGTTAGTAGAAGGTGAACTTCAAGCCAGGTTGCAAAACTATCTTGGAAAAAAACACAAGAAATCAAAGGGAAGAAAAATTATGCTGAAAATAGTCAGGTTTCGATGGCAATGGAAGTAGCCATAATTTATGCAGCAACAGCGGAGAAAAATTACCTCCAGTCTCAATATTGTGGAAGTAAGATTCATCTTCACTTCAAATGTTGGAGAAAGTCGGATATGATATGCCGATAATGTCAAAAACTTGGGAATGCTGAGATCATCTACAAGGAGAAAGGGCAGCAAAAATAAGGAGAAGCTCAAGTTACAAATCAACATGAGGAAGAACAACGATTTGTTGCATCATGCTTAGCATCTAGTATTGATAATGGTTGTACAAACCACATGACTAGTGATGAAAAACTTTTCAAAAGGTTTGATAGAATTACAACATCAAGAGCCAAGATTGGAAATGGAGAATACCATCCTGCAGAAGGAAAGGGGACTATATCTATTGAGTGTTATATAGCTACAAAACTTATTTCTGAAGTTCTTTTTGTTCCTAAACTTGATCAAAATTTATCAAGTATTGGACAGCTACTTGAAAATGGGTTCAAATTATTTTTTGAAGATAAGGTGTTTCTAATCATTTATTCAAGTGGTCAAGAACTACTTAGAATTAAAATGCAGAGTAAAAGTTTTTCTTTGAATCTAATGGAGGAACAACAGATGGCTTTTCCAACTCAGTCCGTTGTTGGAGAAACTTGGCACAAACAGTTGGGTCACTTCCATCACAGGGCACTTTTGTATATGCAAAAAAAGGGTTGGTAAAAAGTTTACCTCCACTTGAACGAGAACTCCCAAGTTGCTAGGCATGTCAATTTTCTAAGCATACAAGATTGTCATTCCCAAAAATTAACTTGGAGAGGGACTCAAAAATTGCAATTAATTCATACAGATCTTGGAGCCCTCAAAAGAACTTCATCATTGAAAGGAAATAGGTACTACATGATTTTTATTGATGATCTAACAAGGATGTGTTAGATATACTTCTTAAGATTCAAATAGGAGGTTCATGAAGTTTTTTTGGAAATTCAAAGACTTGGTAGAAAATCAAGACAGTTGAAAACTACAAGTGCTCACATAAGATAATGGGACTGAGTACACTTCGTATCAGTTCAAAAACTTTAGTGACGTTGCTGGAATAAAGCATCAACTTACTATTCCATATACTCCTCGGCAAAATGGAGTAAGTGGAAGGAAGAATAGGACCATCATGGAAATATCAAGGTGTACATTGAGATTCAAAGAACAAGAAGCAAAAGGAAACTTACAGCTGCTAGTGGTAGTTAGAAGTTTGTTATAAAATGTGTTATGTTAGAGCACGTATTGCACATGGTTTAGTTACACAATGATGAATTAGTGCACTCTATATATAGAAGAGTGCATCTGTAATGTAAAAGTTAACACAAAAAAATATTACTTTGATTTATTGAAAAGAAATGTAAGGTAGCAGTTTTTTCTCTCTAGTAATGCATCTCATATCTGCATCTAGAATAACTTAGATTCTGCAATTTATCATGGTATCAGAGCTTTTTGATTGAATATAACGTCTTCATTAACATTATCCAGCTTGACGAGAGCGAAATTCAAGTTCTCAAGCTTCAATAATGGATGAAACGCAGAATATACAAGGCGCAGAGGTTTCATCGGTGATCCACAAACAGATCACAATTGCCCATTGCATTTACAAGCTTCAGATGTTCCCAAAGTCTCTTTAAAACCGATGAAGCTCACAGGCCCTGAGAATTATGGTATGTGGAGCAGGTCGATGCGTATCCCGCTGCTAGTCAAAACAAACTTGGATTTAGGGATAGCACCTGCGTGAGAAATTCATACAATTAAGCAAATGGGAAAGATGTGATGGTGTAGTTCTATCGTGATTAGTGCAACTGTGGCACCAGAAATGATGACTAGTATAGTCTATGCTTCGAGTTTGAAAAGGATGTGGGAAGATTTCAAGGAGAGGTTTGATAAGTCAAATTTAACAAGGATTTTTTACCTGTGGAAAGATATAAGTGTATTATCACAAGGCACTGACTTTGTAACAAGCTACTATTCAATGATGCGAGATATTTCAGATGAGATTGACGTAATGGTTCCCAGTCCATCATGCGATTGTGAGACAAAAATGCCCTACATTGAGTACCTTAAGCAACAAAGGTTGTTGAAGTTTTTGATTGGGTTGAATGAAACATTTTCTCAAGTAAGAAGTTATATTCTACTTAATCCAAAACGTGCCTTCTGTTAACCAAGCCTATGCTATGGCGATACAGGAAGATAGCCAAAGGAAGTTAGGCAGTACTTATTTAGGAGGGGAACCACTAACTATGCTTGCAGGAAGAAATGCTAATATGTACAATAACCAGGGACCAGGACGAAATTCACACAATAATTCACAAGCACAGTACCAAGGGCAATCATTTCGAGGCAAGAGATCTGGAATCATATGTGAGCATTGTGGTTTTAATGGGCACACAAAACAAAATTCCTATAGGATAGTAGGTTTTCCAACAGACTTCAAAAGTAGGAGGAACGGACAATCAGATGTTTCCAAGCCACAAGCCAATAATATCACAATTAAGGAAAAGAAATGACATAGAAAAGAAGTTCAGATTTCCAGGTGGATATTTCACTAGGGATGATTATAATGAATTACCGAAAAAGATGAGTCCTAAACCAACATGTAGTTGCAAGGCTGATGCACAAGTAGGTATCAATACTATAAGAAGTGATTGTTGTCCTACTGTAGAATGAATAATTGACTCAGGAGCTTCATATCATGTAACTGTTGTAAATCATTTTTGAATGATCCAAAGTCAGATCAATCCAGGAACAATAAAATGCAGGTCCCTACAAGAAATAGAAGACAAATAGAACACACTAGAGACACAATGGTTCTAGGAAGTCACTGCTTGAAGAATGTATTGCATGTGCCTGATTTTAAATTCAACTGTTATCAGTTTCAAAACTTACCAAGGATTTAAATTGTGTGGTTTCATTCTATCCTAATCAATGTGTATTGCAGGAACTCTCCAATGGGAAAGTGATTGGGATTGGTAGAGAAATTGATGGACTCTATATCCTGAAAAATCACATAACACCAACCTTTGGAGTTGTTATCAAGGATGAAGATAATTAGAGGTTCTGGAATTTAAGGCTAGGACATCATTCTGTAAAAGTTATGAAGACTTTAAAGCATAAAGTGGATGATGGTGTACAACAAGAGTGTATCATTTGTCCATTAGCGAAAAAATGTAGGTTAAAGTTTCCAGTTAATACTTCTAAATCTACTAGTTTGTTTAAGTTGGTTCACCTGGATGTATGGGGTCCTTATAAACACCCTACATATGATAGAGAACACTATTTATTGACTATTGTAGATGATTATACCAAATTCACTTGGATCATGTTGATGCAGTCTAAGAAAGAGGTAGTAGTAGTCTTGAAAACTTTTGTCTCTATGGTCTGTAATCATTTGGTGTTGGAATAAAATTTGTTAGATCTGACAATGGTACAAAGTTTTTCAATACTTACAGGACTGACTTGTCAAATGATCATGGAATAGTTCATTAAAGTAGTTGTCCATACACACCTCAACAAAATTGTGTTGTTGAAAGAAAGCACAGACATATTTTAGAGAAAGGGAGAGTCTTAAAGATTCAATTACAGATACCTAGTAGATTTTGGGGCACATGTGTATTGATGGTTATTATCTCATAAATAGATTGCCTACTGTACTGTTAAATGGAAAAATCTCCCTATGAGATGATGTATCATAGGGTTTGTAATCTTGATCATTTGAGGGTATATGGTTGTTTATGTTTTGCCATAGTATTGCCTAAAGGAGATAAATTTGCAGCAAGAGCCAAGATGGTTGTCTTTATTGGGTATTCTTCCACACAAAAGGGGTACAAATTATATTATTTATATTCCAAAATTCTGTTCATCAATAGGGATGTGACCTCCAGAGAACATATTTTTCCTTTTTAAGGGAACTAGTCACATAACCCCCTTCCTTTACTCTCACCATTTATACAGGATGCAGGTATTTCCTTAAAACATATCATAGATGCAGTACCTCTTGATATTGCACAATGAAGGATATCACCAGAAGTTTCCAAATTATCGTCTGATGATTCTCCTCTTGTTTTAGAGCCAAAGGAACAGGTTCATGAAGATGAAATGGATCCTGCACTTTTACATCAAGATACACATACTGAGCATCCGGTTGAAGATGTAGTGGAACATTTTGAAGATATAGTTCCACCTGCAGCTAGAAAGTCCAGCAGCATATCCAAGCCTCCCATCTGGAGAAAAGATTATGTTGTTCCAACTAAATCAAGTCCTTATTCCATAACTGATCATGTCCACTATGATACTTTGTCCAACATTTATCAGGCCTATGTACAATCTTTTTCAGCTTTACTTGAACCTCAAACATTCAAGGATGCTTCAAAGGATGCCAGATGGATCTCAGTTATGCAGGATGAGATCAAGGCACTGGAGTATAACAATACATGGAACATTGTAGACCTGCCTTCGGGTTCAAAGGCCATAGGATTAAAATGGGTGTATAAAATCAAGTACAAGTCTGATGGTGTAGTTGATAGATTCAAAGTGTGATTAGTGGCTAAAGGGTTCACTCAAAGGGAAGGGCTAGACTACAATGAGACTTTTCTCCAATTGCAAAAATGGTAACAGTTAGGACAGGTATTACTTTAGCTGCTTCTTATGGCTGGGACCTATGTCAAATGGATGTGAGTAATGCTTTTCTACAAGGTGATCTTCATGAGGAGGTTTATATGAACTTACTTCTTGGCTTTCACAGAAAAGGTAACAATCAAGTATGCAAGTTACAAAAGTCTTTGTATGGTTTGAAGCAAGCCTCTAGACAATGGAACATTAAATTAACTGATGCTTTATTAGAAGGTGGTTATATTCAAAGTGCTCATGACTATTCTATGTTCACCAGGAAGCATGTGGTGATATTGTAGTGCTTCTGGTGTATGTTGATGACTTATTGATTAGTGGCTGCAGCTCCAAGATGATTGTTGAAACTAAGTCTAGTGTACACCAACATTTCAAGATAAAAGATTTGGGGAAGTTAAAATATTTTTTGGGCATAGAAGTGATGCAGTCCAAAGATGGAATTTTTCTAAACCAAAGAAAATATGCACTACAACTCATTGCTGACACATGCCTTAGTGGTGCAAAACCAATCAATACTCCTGTTGAATTCAATCACAAATTCAGTAGGTTGATTTCTTATCAACACACAGGAAATAATTTTGATCCTGAGTTAGTTGATGTTACAACATATCAGAAGTAATTGGAAAATTCATCTACTTGACAATTACAAGGTCGGACATAGCATTTGGAGTCCAAACTTTGAGTCAATTCATGCAACATCCAAAAGCGTCACATTGGGATACAACCCATAGAATTGTGAGATACATCAAAAGCTCTCCAAGCCTTGGTTATTTTCTGAAGAAGGGTGAGATTACAGACTTAACGGGATATTCCGACTGGGATTCTTGTCCCAACACTAGGAGATATGTCATTGGTTATGTGAGAAAGTTAGGAGAGATTTCTTGGAATTCAAAAAAGCAACAAACTGTGAGTAGAAGCTCTACTGCAGCAGAGTATCAAAGCATGGCAACAGTAGTCTCAGAATTTATTTGTCTTTCGAGGCTGTTGCAAGAGTTGAATGTGCTTATATCTTTTCCTATTAAAATCTTGACAGATAGTAAGTCATCTATTAAAATTGCATGAAATCTCATATTTCATGAGAGGACGAAGCATATTGAAATTGACTATCACTTCACTAGAGAAAAGGTGAAGGTTGGATATATAGATCCTCAATTTGTTTGTTCCAACATACAGTTAGCTGATATATTGACAAAGGGGCTTGGGACAGGACAACACGAGTTTCTATTATCCAAGCTTGGTGTGTTAGATGTGTTTCAACCACCAGCTTGAGAGGGCGTATTGAGATTTAAAGAAGAAGAAGCAAAAGGAAATTTAAAGCTGCTAGTGGTAGTTAGAAGTTTGTTATAAAATTTGTTATGTTAGAGTACATGTTCCACATGGGTTAGTTACACAATGATGAATCAGTTCACTCTATATATAGAAGAGTGCATCTGTAATGTAAAATTTGACACAAAACAAAAACAGATTACTTTGATTCATTGAAAAGAAATGCAAGGTAGCAGTTTTTTCTCTCTAGTAATGCATATCATATCTGCATCTAGAATAGCTTAGATTCTGCAATTTATCATGTATATTGCATGAGAAAGAGCTTCCCAAGAAGTTTTGGGGAGAGGCAACTAATTAATACAGCTGTATTTTTGTTGAATAGGCTGCCTACAAATGCAATGACTGGTCAAACACCTTTTGAAGCATGGCATGGTTACAAACCTTTACTAAAAAATCTCAAGATTTTTGGTTGCTTATGCTTTTCTCACATACCTCAGCCGAAAAGGCATAAACTTGATAAGAAGGTAGAACCTGCAATTTTCATTGGCTATAGCTTGCAGTCAAAAAGCTTACAGTATTTTTCAACCACAAACTGGAAAAAATTTGGTATGCAGAGATGTGGAATTTGTAGGATAGGCAATCGAATTGGGATGGATAAAAGCAAGAAAGAGAAGCTAATGAGTTGCACAATTTTGAGGAACGAGTTGATCATCCTCTCGTTCGAGGAACTAGTGTTAGGTAGTGGAGCCTGATTAATTTTAGGTTTTCCTATTTATTTTCTATTTTAGGTTTTCCTATTTATTCTCTATTTAGATTTTTCTATTTATTCTCTGTAACCAAAAATACTCTGATTCAATTAATATAAATATACCTCACCGCCGTGGAAGTTTACTCACAGGGTGTTACCACGAAATATTAGGTTTTCTCTTTCTCTCTCTAGATATCTCATCTCTTTCTCAAGAAAGTTCTTGTGTTCTTCATTCATCTAAAGTGTGTGCGTGAATTCGATCCTAACAACTGGTATCAGAGCTAAGGAGATTCAACACGATCACAGAAGATGGATAGTTCGAAGCTTGGAATCGAGAAGTTTGATGGATCCGATTTCAGTTTTTGGAAGATGCAGATCGAAGATTATCTATACCAGATTGATCTTCATGAACCGTTAACCGGAGTGAAGCCGGAATCCATGACGGAGGAGAAGTGGAAACTCAAGAATCGCTAGGCTCTAGGGTTGATCCAGTTAACTTTGTCAAGAAACGTGGCGTTCAACATCGTGAAGGAGAAGACTACGTCCAGTCTGTTAAAGGTACTGTCATACATGTATGAAAAACCATCGGCTATGAACAAGGTATATTTGATGCGTAGATTGTTCAATTTACAGATGTCTGAAACTGGATCCGTTTCTGATCATATACGAGTTCAATATGATTGTGAGTCAACTCAATTCTGTGGATATTAATTTCGAAGATGAAATTAAGGCGTTGCTTTTGATATCGTCTCTGCCCGAGTCTTGGGATACTGTTGTTGCTATGATTAGCAGTTCTCGTGGATCTGAGAAACTGAAGTTTGATGAAATCCGTGATGTTGTTCTTAGCAAAAGTTTCGCAAACGAGAAGTGGAGATTCATCGGGCAGTGCTCTCAGCGTTGATTGAAGGGGGAGAAGTAAGACGACAGGCTAAAATCAACATGGTCGATCAAAATCAAAGAATTGAGGAAAATCACTGAACAGATCAAACGTGACTTGTTGGAACTATGGAGAAAAAGGGCACTTTCGGACGAACTGTACAAAGCCAAAGAAGAAACAGAATCAGAAATTTGGAGATGACAATGATTCTGTAAATTCAGCAGAGGACATTGGGGATGCTCTAATCCTTACTGTGAACAGCCCGGTTGAATCATGGATTTTGGATTCTGGTGCATCTTTCCATTCGTCTCCAAGCAAGGAGTTGTTCCAAAACATCAAATCTGGAAATTTTGGAAAAGTATATCTTGCTGACAATAAAGTTTTAGAGATTGAATGAAAGGGGGATGTTTGCATAAAGACCACCTCGGGAAACCAGTGGACATTGGAGGATGTCATATATATTCCTGGGATCAAGAAAAATATGATCTCTATTGGTCATTTTGATAGCATGGGATATGCAGCAGAGTTTGGGAAAGGTTCGTGGAAGATCGTGAAAGGTGCTATGGTAGTAGCTCATGGCACCAAATCTGGAACCTTGTACACCACTGCAGGGTGTATAAACATGGCCGTTGTTGCTGAAGGTTCTTCCGGTTCATGTCTGTGGCACAACAGACTTGGACACATTAGTACTAAAGGAATGAAGATGCTGGTTGCAAAAGGAGCATTAGAGGGTCTGAAGTCTGTTGATATGGGTCTTTGCGAGAGTTGTGTTATAGGCAAAGAGAAAAAAGTATGCTTTACAAAGACTCCTAGAGAGCCAAAGAAAGTGCGGTTGGAAATGGTCCATACAGATGTTTGGGGACCATCTCCAGTATCATCACTTGGAGGATCCAGATTCTATGTTACCTTCATTGATGATTTCAACAGGAAGGTATGGGTTCACTTCTTGAAGCATAAATCAGATGTCTTTGCAACTTTTCAGAAGTGGAAAGCTGAAGTTGAGAATCAGACCGGTTTGAAAGTCAAATGCCTAAGGTCTGACAATGGAGGAGAGTATGACAAATCAGAGTTCAAGGCATTCTGTGCAGCTGAGGGAATCAAATTGATGAGAACAGTTCCTGGTAAGGCAAGGCAGAATGGAATTGCTGAGAGGATGAACAGAACATTGAATGAGCGTGCAAGGAGTATGAGGATACACTGTGGGCTGCCCAAAACACTTTGGGCGGATGCTGTGAGCATAGTTGCATACTTTATCAACAGGGGACCATCAGTTCCTTTAGGGTTCAAGATTCAAGAGGAGGTGTGGACAGGAAAAGAACTCAAGTACTCACACTTGAGGACTTTTGGTTGCACTGCTTATGTTCAGGTTGATCCAGACAAGAGAGACAAGCTTGATGCCAAGGCTGTGAAGTGTTACTTCATAGGCTATGGTTCTTATTTGTTTGGTTACACGTTTTGGAATGTCAAGAACAGAAAGATCCTGAGACATTGTGACGTGACATTTGATGAGTCTATCCTGTACAAGGACAGACAGAAGAAGGTTCTAAAGATTACAAAGCAAGTGGGAGTTGAAGTTGAGTTGGAGAAGAGTAACCCCAGAGATGTCGAAGCAGATTCTCAACCAAATCCTACTAAAGAATCTGAAGTGGAGCAAGTTACACCTGAGCAGGTGTTAAGGAGATCATCCAGATCCATCAGGGAACCAGATAGATATTCACCTCCATTACACTATTTATTGCTGACTGATGAGGGGGAACCAGAGTCTTTTAATGAGGCCCTACAGTGGAGGATTTGATCAAGTGGGAGCAAGCCATGGATGATGAGATGAGGTCACTTTAGAAGGATGACACATGGGTGTTGACTGAGTAACATAGAGAGAAGAGAGCTTTGCTCAACAAGTGGGTGTTCAGAATAAAGACTGAACCAAATGGCAAAAGAAGGTTCAAGGCTCGTTTAGTGGTTAAAGAATATTCACAAAGGAAAGGTATTGATTATGCAAAAATATTTTCTCCTGTTGTGAAGTTAACCTTTATTCGAATTCTGTTGAGTATTGTTGCATCAGATAATTTGCATCTAGAGCAAGTGGATGTAAAAATAGCGTTTTTACATGGAGATCTGGATAAAGAGATCTATATGCAGCAATCGGAAGGATTTGTGGTTCCAGGCAAGGAACACATGGTGTGCAAGCTCACCAGGAGCTTTATGGACTAAAGCAAGCACCAAGGCAGTGGTACAAGAAATTTGACTCCTTCATGAGCAAGAGTGGATTCTGCAAAGCTGAAAAGGATCCTTGTTGTTACTTCAAGAAATACACTGATTCATATGTCTTTCTACTCTATAATGTGGATGATATGTTGATTGCAGGATCTAGTATGAGGGAGATTAACAATCTGAAGACAAGGTTGTCTGCAACATTTGAGACGAAAGATTTGGGTCCAGCGAAGCAGATTTTAGGGATGAAGATTTCTCGGGATAGATCTGTTGGCACTTTAAATCTATCTCAGAAGTTGTACATTGAGAAGGTGCTGAGCAGATTCAGGGTTAATGATGCAAAACCCAGGACTACTCTATTGGCAAATCATTTTAAATTGTCAAAGGAGCAGTCACCCAAGAATGTCGAGGAGCGTGATCACATGGCACTTGTTCCATATGCTTCAGCAGTTGGTAGTTTGATGTATGCTATGGTCTCTACTAAACCTGATATAGCACATGCAGTGGGAGTTGCTAACAGGTACATGGCGAACCCTGGAAAAGAGCATTGGGAAGATGTGAAGTGGCTTCTGAGATATCTGAGAGGTACATCCAGTACTTCACTTTTTTTTGGCAACGGCAAGGATTTACACCATAGGTGGAACAGAAGTGAGTTGGATTTCCAGGCTTCAGAAGTGTGTTTCTCTTTCATCTACTGAAGCTGAGTATGTGGCAATAGCTGAAGCTGGGAAAGAGATGATATGGCTGGCAGATTATCTTGAGGAATTGGGCAAGAAGCAGAGCGAGAAGATTTTTTACTCAGATAGCCAGAGTGCCATACAGTTGGTGAAAAATATAGTCTATCATTTGAAGACAACGCACATCAGAAGGTGATACCATTTCACTCGCAAGGCAATGGAGGATGGTGATATGTTCTTGGAGAAGATAGAGGGTGCAAAGAACCCGGCAAACATGTTGACAAAATGTGTTGATGTTGGGAAACTGAGGTTATGTAAAACCTCGGTTGGTCTTCTGTAGTTGTTGCTACAGATGTTGCGGTGCGGTAAAGATGTTGATGATGAAGAGATTTTTTTTCAGAATGTATTTTTTGGATGACTGAGTCAGTCTCCAAGTGGGAGAATTGTTAGGTAGTGAATCCTGATTAATTTTAGGTTTTCCTATTTATTCTCTATTTTAGGTTTTCCTATTTATTCTCTATTTTAGGTTTTCCTATTTATTCTCTGTAACCAAAAATACTTTGATTTAATTAATATAAATATACCTCACCGCCATGGAAGTTTACTCACGGGGTGTTCCCACGAAATATTAGGTTTTCTCTTTCTCTCTCTAGATCTCTCATCTCTTTCTCTTGAAAGTTCTTGTGTTCTTCATTCATCAAGTGTGTGTGCGTGAATTCGATCCTAAATACTATATCACTTTTAGATATCTATCAAAGATGCAATGTACCCATATTTGAACCTACTGGATATGCGGAAGCTGAAAGAGACAAGAAATGGATTGTCAAAATGCAGGAGGAGCTAACCATGATCAAGAAAATGACACATGGAAGCTGGTAGAAAGGCCTCTAGACAGAAAGGTTATTGGCGTTAAATGGGTTTACAAAACTAAGCTAAATGCAGATGGTTCGGTGAACAAACACAAAGCTAGGCGTATGGTGAAGGTTCATTCTCAGATTTTTGGTGTGGATTTATCTGAAACATTTGCACCAATCGCAAGACATGACATTATCAGGTTTCTGTTGGCAGTTGCAGCACAAAAGAGTTGGAAAATCGACAAACTGGATGTTGAATCAGCCTTTTGAATGGTTTCTTGCAAGAAGAAATCTATGTTGAGCAACCTGAAAAAATTAGTAGTAGAAGGACAGGAAGATAAAGTCTACTAGCTAAAAAAGGACCTTTATGGATTAAAACAAGATCCAAGGGCTTGGTACAGTAGAATCAATGATCATGACTCTTTACATAAAGCATGTTAACTCTGACATTATTATAATTTCTTTGTATGTTGATAATATTTTAGTAACATGGAGTGATTTTGTGCTCATAGAAGAGTTGGAAATCATGCGTCTTTGAAATGAAGAATCTCGAATGACTTACTTTCTTGGAAGGGAGGTTACACAAATCCAAGATCAAATATTCATTTGTAAGATTATGTAAAAGAAATTATGAGGAAATTTAGAACGGATGACTGCAAAAGTATGAGTACGCCTATGAATCAAAAGAAGAAGCTAATGAAGGACGTATTAATATAAATATACCTCACCGCCGTGGAAGTCTACTCACGGGGTGTTACCATGAAATATTGGGTTTTGTCTTTCTCTCTCTAGATCTCTCATCTCTTTCTCTTGAAAGTTCTTGTGTTCTTCATTCATCTAGTGTGTGTGCGTGAATTCGAGCCTAACAACTGGTATCAGAGCTAGGAGATTCAACACGATCATAGAAGATGGATAGTTCGAAGCTTGGAATCGAGAAGTTTGATTGATCCGATTTCAATTTCAGGATGATGCAGATCGAAGATTATCTATACCATAAAGATCTTCACGAACCGTTGACCGGGGTGAAGCCGGAATCCATGATGGAGGAGAAGTGGAAACTCAAGGATCGCCAGGCTCTAGGGTTGATCCGATTGACTTTGTCAAGAAACATGGTGTTCAACATCGTGAAGGAGAAGACTACGTCCGGTCTGTTGAAGGCACTGTCAAACATGTATGAAAAAACATCGGCTATGAACAAGGTATATTTGATGCGTGGATTGTTCAATTTACAGATGTCTGAAACTGGATCCGTTTCTAATCATATAAACGAGTTCAATATGATTGTGAGTAAACTCAATTCTGTGGATATTAAATTTGAAGATGAGATTAAGGTGTTGATTTTGATGTCATCTCTTCCCGAGCCTTGGGATACTGTTGTTGCTGCGATTAGCAGTTCCCGTGGATCTGAGAAACTAAAGTTTGATAAAATCTGTGATGTTGTTCTTAGCGAAAGTATTCGCAAATGAGAAGTGGGAGATTCATCGGGCGGTGCTCTCAGCGTTGATTGAAGGGAGAGAAGTAAGACTAAAGGCCAAAATCAACATGGTCGATAAAAATCAAGGAATCGAGGAAAATCACTGAATAGATCAAATGTGACTTGTTGGAACTGTGGAGAAAAAGGGCACTTTCAGACGAATTGTACAAAGCCAAAGAAGAAACAGAATTAGAAATTTAGAGATGACAATGATTCTATAAATTCAGCAGAGGACATTGGGGATGCTCTAATCCTTACTGTGAACAGCCGGTTGAATCATGGATTTTGGATTCTGGTGCATCTTTCCATTCGTCTCCAAGCAAGGAGTTGTTCCAAAACTTCAAATCTGGAAATTTTGGAAAAGTATATCTTGCTGACAATAAAGCCTTAGAGATTGAATGAAACAGGGATGTTTGCATAAAGACCACATCGGGAAAGCAGTGGACATTGGAGGATGTCAGATATATTCCTGGGATCAAGAAAAATATGATCTGTGTTGGTCAGTTGGATAGCAAGGGATATGCAGCAGAGTTTGGGAAAGGTTCGTGGAAGATCGTGAAAGGTGATATGGTAGTAGCTCGTGGCACCAAATTTGGAACCTTGTACACCACTGCAGGGTGTATAAACATGGCCGCTGTTGTTGAAGATGTTTCCGGTTCATGTTTGTGGCACAACAGACTTGGGCGCATGAGTACTAAAGGAATGAAGATGCTGGTTGCAAAAGGAGCATTAGAGGGTCTGAAGTCTGTTGATATGGGTCTTTGCGAGAGCTGTGTTATAGGCAAACAGAAAAGAGTAAGCTTCACAAAGACTCCTAGAGAGCCAAAGAAAGTGCGGTTAGAAATGGTCCATACAGATGTTTGGGAACCATCTCCAGTATCATCACTTGGAGGATCCAGATTCTATGTTACCTTCATTGATGATTTCAGCAGGAAGGTATGTGTTTAGTTCTTGAAGCATAAGTCAGATGTATTTGCAAGTTTCAAGAAGTGGAAAGCTGAAGTTGAGAATCAGACCTGTTTGAAAGTCAATTGCCTAAGGTCTGACAATAGAAGAGAGTATGACAAATCAGAGTTCAAGGCATTCTGTGCAGCTGAGGGAATCAGATTGATGAGAACAGTTCCTGGTAAGGCAAGGCAGAATGGAATTGCTGAAAGGATGAACAGAACATTGAATGAGCGTGCAAGGAGTATGAGAATACACTGTGGGCTGCCCAAAACACTTTGGGTGGATGCTGTGAGCACAGCTGCATACTTGATCAACAGGGGACCATCAGTTCCTTTAGGGTTCAAGATTCTAGAGGAGGTGTGGACAGGAAAAGAACTCAAGTACTCACATTTGAGGACTTTTGGTTGCACTGCTTATGGTCATGTTGATCTAGAAAAGAGAGACAAGATTGATGCCAAGGCTGTGAAGTGTTACTTCATAGGATATGGTTCTGATTTGATTGGTTACAGGTTTTGAGATGACAAGAACAGAAAGATCCTGCGACATTGTGACGTGACATTTGATGAGTCTGTCTTGTACAAGGACAGAGAGCAGAAGGTTCTAGAGATTACAAAGCAAGTGAGAGTTAAGGTTTAGCTGGAGAAGAGTAACCCCAGAGATGTCGAAGCAGGTACTCAACCAACTCCTACTGAAGAATCTGAAGTGGAGCAAGTTACACCTGAGTAGGTGTTAAGGAGATCATCCAGATCCATTAGGGCACCACATAGGTATTCACCTTCACTACACTATCTATTGTTGACTGATGAGGGGGAACCAGAGTCTTTTGATGAGGCCTTACAATGGAGGATTCGATCAAGTGGGAGCAATCCATGGATGATGAGATGAGGTCACTTGAGAAGGATGACACATGGGTGTTGACTGAGTTACCTGCAAAGAAGAGAGCTTTGCTGAACAAGTGGGTGCTCAGAATCAAGACTGAACCAGATGGCAAAAGAAGGTTCAACGCTCGTTTAGTGGTTAAAGGATATTCACAAAGGAAAGGTATTGATTATGCTGAAATATTCTCTTCTGTTGTTAAGTTAACCTCTATTCGAATTCTGTTGAGTATTGTTGCATCGGAAAATTTGAATCTAGAGCAAATGGATGTAAAACAGCGTTTTTACATGGAGATCTGGACAAAGAGATCTATATGCAGCAACCGGGAGGATTTGTGGTTCCAGGCAAGGAACACATGGTGTGCAAGCTCACCAGGAGCTTGTATGGACTAAAGTAAGCACCAAGGCAGTGGTACAAGAAGTTTGACTCTTTCATGACCAAGACTGGATTCTGCAAAGCTGAAAAAGATCCTTGTTGTTACTTCAAGAAATACACTGATTCATATGTCTTTCTACTCTTGTATGTGGATGATATGTTGATTGCAGGATCTAGTATGGGGGAGATTAACAATCTGAAGACAAGGTTGTCTGGAGCGTTTGAGATGAAAGATTTGGGTCCAGCAAAACAGATTTTGGGGATGAAGATTTCTCAAGATAGATCTGCTGGCACTTTAAATCTATCTCAGGAGTTGTACATTGAGAAGGTGTTGAGCAGATTCAGGGTTAATGATGCTAAACCCAAGACTACTCCATTGGCAAATCACTTTAAATTGTTAAAGGAGCAGTCACCCAAGACTGCCGAGGAGCGTGATCACATGGAACTTGTTCCATATGCTTCTACAGTTGGTAGTTTGATGTATGCTATGGTCTGCACTAGACCTGATATAGCACATGCAGTGGGAGTTGCTAACAGGTACATGGAGAACCCTGGAAAAGAGCATTGGGAAGCTGTGAAGTGGCTTCTGAGATATCTGAGAGGTACATCCAGTACTTCACTTTTTTTTGGCAAAGGCAAGGTGACTCTACAGGGTTTTGTGGTTGCTGATCTTGGTGTGGATGTTGACTCGAGCAAAAGTACATCCGGGTACATTTACACCATAGGTGGAACAGCAGTGAGTTGGATGTCCAGGCTTCAGAAGTGTGTTTCTCTTTCGTATACTGAAGCTGAGTATGTGGAAATAGCTAAAGCTTGGGAAGAGATGATATGGCTGGCAGATTATTTTGAGGAATTGGGCAAGAAGCAGAGCGAGAAGATTCTTTACTCAGATAGCCAGAGTGCCATACAGTTGGTAAAAAAATCCAGTCTATCATTCGAAGACCACATCACAAGGCGATACCATTTCACTCGCAGGGCAGTGAAGGATTCTGATATGTGCTTGGAGAAGATAGAGGGTGCAAAAACCCGGCAGACATGTTGACGAAATGTGTTGATGTTGGGAAACTGAGGTTATGTAAAACCTCGGTTGGTCTTCTGTAGTTGTTGCTACAGATGTTGCGGTGCGGTAAAGATGTTGATGATGAAGAGATTTGTTTTGAGAATGTATTTTTTGGATGACTGAGACAGTCTCCAAGTGGGAGAATTGTTAGGTAGTGGAGCCTGATTAATTTTAGGTTTTCCTATTTATTCTCTATTTTAGGTTTTCCTATATATTCTCTATTTTAGGTTTTCCTATTTATTCTCTGTAACCAAAAAAAATACTCTGATTTATTAATATAAATATACCTCACCGCCGTGGAAGTTTACTCACGGGGTGTTACCACGAAATATTTTTGTTTTCTCTTTCTCTCTCTAGATCCCTCATCTCTTTCTCTTGAAAGTTCTTGTGTTCTTCATTCATCTAGTTTGTGTGCGTGAATTCGATCCTAACATGACGATGGTGCTAAACGAGTACAAGAAGAAATCTAGAGAAGCTAGATAGTATGTTGATGTATCTTATGTTGGGTTTTAAAATGAATGAATGGAAAATGAAGAGTTTTGACTTTTATGAAAGGTTGCGATTTTTATGAAAAGTTGTGACTTTTATGAAAATTTGCGACTTTTATGAAAAGTTGTGGCTTTTATGAAAAGTTGTGACTTTTTATGAAAGGTGATGACCTTTCCAAAAGATTATGACTTTACAAAGGTTTGTGACCTTTTTGGTAAGGTACAATAAGAACCTTTTCACACTACCCTTTATTTTCTATAAATTGAGGGATTGTCTCTCATTTTAAAAAAAAATTAGAATTTACGGACTTCTTCTTCTACTACTAAATTTAATATTCTAAGAGTACTTTACTGCCATTGAGTGGCTCGCTGACACCAGCATTTTGGGCATCAATATACTGGTGATTGAGATCATTCTACCCTGAGAGGACATATTCCAAATCAAACCTCGGATACTAGAGGGGAATAATTTCCTTAAGGGGATACTGTGCATTCAATGGGTTTGATCTTCTTTCTGTTTTTCCAAATTATGGTATGTGTTACAAATTTTAGATTTGTGAATTAATTATTGTTCTTCTATTCTTCACTGGTTCATTAAACTTTGGTTACTTAGTGTTTCTGCAAAGTTTTTTGGAATCAGTAAGATTCTTTAAACACAGATTGACAACAATTCTTCTTTAAGAAAAATATTTCATATGTTTTTTCTAATATGTTTCTGATTCTAGTTTCTCTACTAGTTTAAATTTCTCATTGTGAAAATGTCTTTAAACTTTGTTGTGTCTTACCGAGTTCTTCAAAGTTTTGTTCTAAGAATCTTAGGAATACAAGATGGACAACATCTTATAGCAACAGGGCCACATATATCGTATGATGTACACGTACTATCCCGATTCTTGAATTCTCCTAGTGAATTGCATATGCAAGGTGCAAAAAGAGTACTCAGATATGTCAAAGGCACAATGGACTATGGATATAAATTTAGCAAATGCAAGAACTTCAAACTTTAAGGATTTTATAATAGTGATTGGGGTGGTTCTGCTGAAGATATGAAAAGTACTTCAGGGTATTATTTTATTTTTGGTGCTTGATGCTTTTCTTGGTGTTCCAACAAACAAGAGATTGTCGCTCAATCAATCGTAGAGGCAGAATTCATTTCTGCTACAGTTGCGGTCAATAAAGCTTTACGGATAAAGAAAATCTTATGTGAGCTTGGGTTGGAGATGAAGGAAAGCACTAAGATATGTGTGGACAACAAAGCTGCCATTGATGTTCGATATATGCATGTGATTATAATGTTATCTTGACTTGTTTATGTTGCACTTTGGGATAGCCACGTGATCCTACCAGTACACTGAGGTGTGTACTGATACTGCACTTGCTCTTTTTTTTGTAAAGGACATCTTCAAGCGGCTACTGACAGACCTTGCTTAGGAGATCAATGATCGTCGTTCAAATTCAATATATTTAAAGGATTTTCTTCTCTTTTGAGAATCAGGTCATATAACAAATCAAATAGAAAGAGTGAGGTATAATAGCTTCTTTATTGTTAGTGTTATCTCTAATTGTAGTGGCCTCTTCAAAAATGTTTCTATTTCACATCAAAATGTATAATGAAGATTTTTTACATCATATATATAAAATAAAATTTAACTTTCAAATTTTTTCTATAAATAATAAAATCTATTTAGCAATAGTTTATTGATAAAGTATGTTAGCTAAATGCAATTAGAGATGAAGTTTATAGTTCATCTTATTTTTTAATTTTATGAAATATATTTGTTGTATGACTCAATAAGCCATCAAATGTTTATAAATAGAGTCAATCTAAGGTAGCAATTAGTGGAAAATCATTAATTTGCACATAGATTTATGTTTTCATACATATCGTATCTTGGATTATTTTTTACATATTGCTTGTAAGTACATTATTTTCTAAAAATAAGTGCATCAAATCAATGATTGATTTGCCTCATTTGAGTTCTTCTCAAAGGCTATATATGATATCTATAAATTTGTTAACATTATACTCGGTAAATAATAATAATTAATTCTTGTCAAATTTTAAATTCTTCTTAAATTGTCATTCTTACGGAAAGTCAAATTTATGTTTAATGTTGAATTAACTATTTTTCTTCTCTGATGTGTTTTCATTTAATATATAATTGTTCTTAATTTACCGGCTTTTAAATAGCCCTTTGCATATTACAAGTATAATATTCTTTATTTAGAGAGAGTTATCTAGTCTCATACTTTTTTTCGTTTACCTAATATCGCCGATCTTTATTTAAGCTACAATTTTTTGTTTAAAAATTAATATGATTATTTTTCCTCTAGCTGTATTATAGAGTGAATTCTTGATATGGTGAACAATTTATTCACTAACAAAGCTTAAATTTTCAATAAAAAAATTATCAAGTGAAATTTATGTCAAAACCTAACTAATTTTAAAAAAACTATTGCATCTTTAACATCAAGTATTGGTTTTATTCAAATTACCGTGCAGGAAGTGGTATTGCTAGAATTCATTGATTGGATTTTATCTTGCAACGGAGAGCTCTCTCTAAAGAATAAAATTTGTATGCTAATTTATTTAACAATCGCATGTGAAAATTAATTATTTTATCTCATTGAATTCATGAAATATGAAAAGACTTTTCAATATTTTAAAATTACCCTTAAAATAAGTACATTTTACATAAATTTCACAGTGTTAAGAGTAATTACATCATTTTCTTACACTTTTTAAAATTACAAAAATTCATTAAAAATTATGAATTTCGGATACAACAGCAGACATCCAGATACATATGGGAGAGATGTATCCGAGAGGAGAGAGATGTATCGGAGAGGGGATAGGGATGTATCAGAGAGAAACGGATAGGACATCCAGAGACATAGGGGAGAAATATATCCGAGACAGGAGGAATGTATCAGATATGGAATTTGGCTATATCTGAGAAGGGACAAGACATCCGAACACATAGTGGAGGGATGTATCAAAGAGGGAAGGATGTATCAGCAAGAGGGAGGTGATGTACTCGAGAGGGGATTTTTGGGGGGGGGGGGGGGAAGGTAGGAAATTTTAGAGATTAAGATAAAATAAGATGTGTATTTAGGTAATTTTTCCTTCAAATAAATACATTTATAAATAGAAGAGTACACATTTTTATGGTATTCATAAATGTCAAGTTGTTACATTTTAATATATATATTCTTGATTAATGACTCTTTTGGTTAGATTTAATTAGTTAAATGATGTCATTTGGATAACAAAATCATTTATTTTCCATATTCTTGAGATATGCAATTTATTTCATATTTATTAATTTCATATTGAATGACATCTTATCATTTTCTTGAATTTCGATCATTAGTTTTTGTAAGAACATTATGAAATTCCTATTTAAAGGGCTTTCTCCTCTTATGAGAACCAAGTCATATGAAAAATAAGAACAATATGACCATCTTGATTCTTAATTTTCACTTTTGTTTCAATGGCTTTGCAAAGAGAACTTGTCATCGAGTTTTTCTTTACATTATTAGTGTACATAAGTTAAACTCTTATTTATTTTAGGGATAATGCCCAAGTACCCCCTCAACCTATGCCCAAAATCCCAGAGACACACTTATACTATACTAAGGTCCTATTAACCCCCTGAACTTATTTTATAAGTAGTTTTCTACCCCTTTTCAGCTTACATGGCACTAGTTTGAAAAAAAAGTCAATCATCATAGGACCCACAAGATAGTGCCACGTAGGCCGAAGAGGGGCAGGAAATTATTTAAAAAATAAGTTTATGAGGGTAATAGGACCTTAGTATAGTATAAGTGTGTCTCTGAGATTTCGAGCATAGGTTGAGGGGGTACTTGTGCATTATCCCTTTATTTTATTATACATATCCATGAAATTTTTTTAATGTTGCCTACCATTTTTAGGAAACTCGAGAGTTTGGAGGCACTTATCAAGTGAGTTTCTTTTTAATTTTCTCTCCTCATCTCGTTCTTAACTTATAACATCCATCAATTGTGCATCAAAAGATATTTTTATGCATATATTATAAAATATAATTCATCTTATTTCATGATTACAAAACACATATTTTCTATGTGTGGTTAAACTATTTCTATGTCAAATTCTATTTATTTTACATTCTTCATGTTTTTTTCTTATGTTGCTTACTATTATTTTTTTAGAAGATTCAAGGAAATAGAAAAGTAGGCACATATGCTTCAAACTTTCATTGTTGTGCATGATTACACATTGTTGATTGAAAGGAGGATTGTATCTACTTGTTTAACTTTTGATGAAGACAAGCTATTTAAGGAGGTTGGCCAACAAATTGAAGAAGTTAGTTTTCATCTCAACATATATATTGAAGTTAAAAATTGTGTTTAACATATACTAGTTTTCGAACACGTGCATTACACGTATATACACTGCTAATTAGTATAAATACCTATAAAATATAAGTATATGATATGTAAATTACAAATTTGAATCAATGAACAGTAAGCATATTGAATTGATATTATGATTATTGCAAGACACAACATCATACACAAAATTGTTATCAAGTGAATTTGAAAGCTAATACTATAACAATTTCAATTATACAATTCTTATAATATATCAAGTATTCAACTTGTTAAAAGTTTTTTTTAACATGTTAATACACATAATTCAAATGTCAACATTACACTTACAAAATGTGTAATGCCTAAAAAGCTTCCGCCTTATTTTTAAAGAATAATACCCTCAACTTTTTTACAGAAGCATACATATCGAGAACTTGTCGTCAAAGGAGTATGGTGTTTTGTAATAGTTGTAGAGAAATTCGATCAACATATGTCTTTCTTAGGATGTCTAGTAGATCATTATAAATTTCATAGTCTACACCTACAAAATAAAAATATTAATGTCACGACCCAAAAATGGACGTGATGACACTCGTCTTATCCCTCCAAGACAAGTCAGACTAAAACTTAGCTATTACAATAAAATGCAGAAAATTTACTATCAACTTACATTATACCCCAAAACTTGGTTGTCACGTGTACAAGCCTCTAAAGTATTATAATTAAATCAAAAGAAAATATAAGTCTCATATGATATTATTTCTAGAGTAGAACAAAATCATAAACAGGAGTAAGAAGGGATGTTGAGATGACCAACAACTACACGGTACTCAGAAAGTAAATCCCTAAACACAAGCTAAGGGGATGAAATACAGGTGCTCCTACCACCCAAACAGAACCTCCACAACTACAACCTACATAAAAATTAGTACAATCTAACAGCTAACAGTTTACATAGCAAGTAACTCAACAACACTCAAACAAATTGCATATTCTCCACAACAACACTTTGCCCAATTACATGTCCTCAACCACAACACTTCAACAAATTACATATCCTCAACAACAAACTTCAACAAATTACATATCCTCAATAACCAGCTCAGTATTCAACAATCACGAGTTTCGCAGAAAGGCAATCACAAGATCAACAAAACACAATATCAAGTTTACTAAGTATGTGCAATGCAATGAAAAATAATGTCAAGTATAATGATACATGTCTGACCTAGTGATACACACTCGATATCTCTCAGTCCGGGACCCATGGGGGCATATTTGTCCATGCATTTGTCGCGACGCACGACCCGACCCTCGATAATAGTAACTATCGTGGCGCGCGATACATCCCTCGAAATGGTACATCCTCTTTAAGTTTTCATTCTTTCTCAATGCACATAACACTTGTCACAACTATGTCTTAAAATAATACTAATGACATGTTCACACAAATAAAGAGGATACAACCATTTTCATAACACTGCAAAATTTACAACAACATAAACAATGATTCAACAAGTCTTTCAAATCATTCTTTATTATCAACACATCACACACAAGCAATTATTCACATTGCCTTTTTATTACCCTTTGTTTTCATCATTAGAATTAATTGATGTGGAAAAGTCAACCCATCACCAAGTCCCATTACTCCCAAACATATACCACCAGAAAATACACGCATTTCATATACTTAGCAAGAGCTCAGAAATTCACTTGCCTCAATCAATCAAAAATTCACTCTGAAACTTGAGCCTTCCTCTTTCGTTGAACTTTCAACCAAAGTAATCTATTCAAATAAATGACCTGCATAAGATTTCAAGACTAATTAACAACACGCAACTCTATAATCAAGTTCCTAATCTTAATATCAATTAACATATCAATTCTCAAATTTCCAAATTTCAAGTCTAGGGTTAATTTTCAACTTCTCTAACATCATAAATTTAATTGTTTTCATATAACTTTATACCATTATATTTAGTTACATATAATGTATCAAACTAGGACTATCTAAAATATAATAATTATAAGGCATATTTAAAAAAGTAAAAAATAAGTGACGTTAATAATATGGTTCATTATGTTGAAATGTTAGAATTACCAATGCCTTTTATCATTAGGCAATAATTAGCCAATGATTAGGCTACAGTTTTGTCCCCATTGTTGCACCATTAACAATTTGCACCTTCTTTCTGCCAACCCACTTAATATAACTACAATACAATTCATATGCAAATTTCAAATTTAGCCATAGGATATTAAAGAAACACAAGTAATTCTTTACCTGAAAGTGATGTTTGGATTCCATGTTGATCGCCTCTTAGCCAGGTGATTTATGTTTTCCTCTTTAATCTCTTTTCTAAATTATGTACTAAACTTACAAATCCTACTTCTTATTTTAATATATAAGAGTTAAATAGTACATGATCTTAAATAAATTATCACTTTAGTACACTAACGTTCAATTAATTTAATTATCTATAATTACCTATCAACAAATTAACTAAAGTTAAAAGAATAGTTTGGGTCATTACAATTTATTTGTTATAAAATGATCATGTTTAAATTTTTCATTGACATATATAAATAATAGAGAAAAGACATAACGTCACCATTGAAGTTGTCCCAAATTTTTTAAAAGACACCTTAATTTTAAAACCATCATATTACCCCACTAAACAATTTTGAATAGATATAATTACATCATCTTTCGCCTATCTGACGTAGAGAGTGGTGTGCACTCTCTCAAAGAGAGTGAGCAGCCTAAGATAACTAATATAATTTTATTTTTACAAGTATTTTATTATAAAATCTTATTTTTATTATTATTTTAAGTTTTTTTCTTTTTTTATTTTTTTCTCTTTCTTTCTTTTCAAAAACTCATTGTCATCTTCATCCATTGAAGCTTCTTACTTTTAATGTCACCATTTTTACCACAACTTTACCTTCCTTTTTTTTATTACTATTAGTTTTACACTCTTTAGTTTGAAAATTTTATTTAAATATTTTTTTACATTTCGAACAATTCGATAAACTAATAAGATTTCAAGATGATTAGGAAATATCATATAGTTTTTCAATTCGATTTCAATTAAGTACCCCTCAATCTATGTCCGAAATTTAAGAGACACACTTATACTACACTAAGGTTCTATTTCCTTCCTGATCTTATTTTATAAGTAATTTTCTACCCCTTTTCGGCCTACGTGGCACTAGCTTGAAATAAAAAAGTCAACCAGTGTTGGACCCACAAGATAGTGCCACATAGGCCAAAAAGGGGTAGACAATTATTAATAAAATAAGTTCAGGGTTTAATAAGACTTTAGTATAGTATAAGTGTGTCTCTGAGATTTCGGGCATAGGTTGAGGAGGTACTTGTGTATTATCCCTATTTTTAACCATTTAGAACCATTTAGCATAAGGCTAAATGGAAATAAATTAAAATTTTGGCAAAAATCATTTTTTTCTTCTCTTGAGAATGTCTAATTTTATGTTTAGGGGTGTCAAATGAGTGGATTTGATTGAGATAGTAAAATTGGTTGAAATAAAAACTAGGTTTCGTCATGATCCGTCCAAATTTATTTTGGGCTTAATGAATAAAAATGAGTTGTAATAAGATGGGTTGAAATAAAAATGGGCAACTTTCACATATAGCAAACAAAAAATTCATATTTATATGCTATAGCAAAGTTTTCATAATTGCGCTCCATAGCAAACATATAACTGTATAATTCGCTATATATATACAATTGTATAATTCGCTGGCCTAAATTGCATAATTTTTTGGCCTCACTATACATATACAATTGTACGATTCGCTGGCTAAATTGTATAATTCGCTGGCCTATTTCGCTGCAATTGTATAATTCACTGGCCTATTTCACTACAGTTGTATAATGCGCAATTGTGTAATTCCCTGCGTATTTCGCTGCAATATTTTTATAAAATTTGTTTTGCATACAATTGAATCGAAGTAAAATGTTTGTATATTGTATAATTATAAGTGTATAGGAAGAACATATATGTTTTTCTCTCGCTTTATACAAAAACAGAAACACAATTTATACACTTCTATTGTATAAAGCGAGAGAAAATTGTATTTCACTGTAATTGTATAATTCGCAATCGTATATTCGTTGGCCTTTTTCGCTGCAATATTTGTGTAAAATTTGCATTTGTCTACAACTGAATCGAAGTAAAATATTTGTAAATTGTATAATTAACTGTATAGCACGAAGATATATGTTTTTGCATGTGTATATACAATTTTCTCTCGCTTTATACAAAACAGAAACACAATTTATACACTTCTGTGTATAAAGCGAGAGAGGCGAGCAGAGGGAAAGTGGCGAGCGAGAATGGGAGAGTAGCGAGCGAGATTTTTGGGAGAGAGGCGACTAGCAAATTTTGGCAAACGTTTGCTATGGAGCACAGTTAAATTAAATTGTAGCTACTCTATTTATTTTAGGTTACTAGCTTGCTATTATATACAATTATCCCAATAAAAATTAGGATGGATCATGATCCACCCAAATTTATTTTGGGCTCAAATAGGCTATAATGAGTTAGGTCATGACTTGTCCATTTTGGCCCGCTTAATCTCAATAATTTTAACATATTGTCATTTAACTTGTATAGACACAATTTGAATTCCAACTCAAGAAAATAATTTTTTAGAAAAGGTTCCATATTGATAGATAAATCTTCGAAGTTAAAAAATATCTAGTTATTCATACCTTCAATATAAGAACATACATTACATTAATGCAAATAAAGAGTCTTAAAACGGGTTGCAGCTAAATTAGGCTCGACTGAAGATATTTTAAAATGGGTGAAAGCTTGAATTAGTTGAGATTGAACTCAATTCAAATTATCTTGAACCTAACACATAAAATTCTGAACAGATTACATATATTTGGACTTATTTTGAAACCCCTGCCTATGTTCAACAAGAAGTAAATTGATGCATACATTATTTTTTAATGCACTCTACAAAATGCTCCTTACTTAATTGTGAACACAAAAGGAAATGGGATACTATTTAGTAGCGGTTACCACCTTACTTTTATACCATCTCCTCCCCCCCCCCTCCTATTTTAACTACTAATGTGTTGTTTATTGTTTGATACTATCAAAGTACATATATATTCTCTGATGGTATCAAATAAGAAGAAGTCATTCTTCAATGAAAACACTATTCGATATCTCCTTGATACCATTATAGTATAGATATACTATGATGGCATCAAGGAGAAACATGCAGTGTTTCAATGGAAAAAATTGTTGAATTATTGTTTAAACTGTCACGATCCGAACCTACACCCTAGACGTGGTTTGCATTCAAAAATCATTGATGGTCCTCAAGCGAATCCTAATCCTGACTAACTCCAAGTGAAAAACTAATTTGAGCAATAATAGACGTAAAACTTAATTAAATTCATTAAACTCAAATACTCAACTTCATAAAGTCTTGAAAATAATCAATAGAATTACTTATAGTTTGTAAAACTACTCAAATGAAAGTAAATATTGAAAGACTCCTCAA
Organism: Solanum lycopersicum; assembly: GCF_036512215.1. Classification (NCBI taxonomy): domain Eukaryota; kingdom Viridiplantae; phylum Streptophyta; class Magnoliopsida; order Solanales; family Solanaceae; genus Solanum; species Solanum lycopersicum. The sequence goes on from NC_090808.1 coordinate 61,233,131, forward strand.
CTGTAAAGTCTCTACTATTAAAGAAGGATATCAGGGCAAGACCCACGATATCGCAAAACTACTTAACTGAAAGTAAATGTGAAGTCCTCCAAAATACAATGAGGTTCACCAAAAGTTAATTGGAGTGTAGATTAGTCTCAACAAAGCACCCGTTGATAATTCGAAACACATGTATCTGCATCATAAATGGATGCAGGTCGAATGAAATCAGTACATTGAATGTAGGAGTATACAAAGAGAACTGAAACATAGATAATTGAGCTAACAAAACTGGAAACATACTCACGTCAACTCAACTCATTACAAAAGCAGTAACAAAAGATTTACATGTTTAAAGTTTCATAGATACAAGTATCAACTCAAGAATGTATATAAAAATGCAATAAAATACTTTTTATTATATTCTTATTTAAGAGATTATCTAACTGATAACCATCAACATGATCTACTTGATGATATAATCTCTCGTCCACGCTACAAGAATTATTTTATACCTTACTAGGATATTAAACACCTCAACTAAGTGGATCTACTATGTTATGCTTAGTAGTAATAAGGAATCATCTGAAAAGTATCATTATTTTCCCATGTTGGCGTAAATGGTTTATGAGAATTCTGAGTTTTCTGAACTTATCCCTATATTGGTGATCAATACTACTCCCAATAATATATAACTCATGCTCAAATGTTAAAAACATATTTTTGCCTCTGGCTTGAGATAATTGCTTAAACTTTCATGTTAAAATAGGTGACTGCTCTGAAATGTCGCTAAACTCATTCAGAAATCAAAGTTTCTACTTTCTCAAAATAATACTCTTTCTTCATGTAAAAATAAAACATTTGGGAAATACAATTTCCCTTGTACTCTTTTTCAAACTCCTCTTTACTTCCTCAAAACTCAGTTTAAAGCTCAAATATTGGCTTTAAAAGATTCTTAAATTTATAACTTAAAAATAAGGTTCAAACTAAATTATTGACATGAACGAATCAACGCAAGGACCTCGATAATAATATGGAAACTCTATTCACATAAATCAAGAACTCAGAACTAAATGATACTAATGATCTCAAGAATACTCACTCCATAGGGTTCATACAAAAAATATGGACATAAACGAATCAACTCAAGGATCTCAAAACAATATAGACCACTCAATACTCAAAATTCAAGGACTTAGTTCAAAACTATAGTTAATTGCAAAAAAATTCTCAAATTTGACTCAAAAAGACCGCTGAGCTTTCCTCTTAACTTTACTTTAAAATGTAAATTAAGAGATGTGATAAGAATACGTAGGATATCTCAAGGATTAATAAAGACTTTATAAGTTAATATCAAGAAGAGAGCGAAGACATGACTTGAAAGAACACAAATGGGATGAAGGATGAAAAGATTTGGTGACCCCTGACGCATCAGTGACATCTCCTACCATGCTTGAAAGTAGTGGGAGTACTTTGGAGCGCAGGGCGCCAACCCTCCTAGCACTATGGAGCGCATTTCCCCACCCCTAACCCAGAAATTCAACAAATTTTCTTGTTCTATTTCGGATCCTAACTCATCTTGAATCGATTGGTTTCTTCCAAACTCCCTTTGATTACTAAACTCAACACAAATTCATTGAAATCTCACTCAAATTCTATCAAGAAACTCCACTCATTCGCAAGACTCTCACCTCAAGTACTCAAAACGTCAATTATTAATGAATGAGGCTAAAACTCAAGAACTCTTCAAGAATTTTTACATAATGATTTCGTGGACAAATTTATGAAAAAATTACATGTTTGGCATGAGGATGAATAATTCCATCACTATGGGAAACCTCACATACTTGGAAAGAGTGATTGTTTATGGTGAATTTCTTCAAGTCTTAAATGAACGCTTGAAAATCATTTTTTCCTCTTCTTGAAACTTCGCTCTGAAAACTATAAGGTGTCGTTTAGTGTGAGGGATACAAATAAATAGTGGTGGTATAAAAATTTTGTTTCTTGTTTGGTTGTCATGTTTGGGATAACTTTTCCCTCATTTATACCACAGTGATGGGATAAGTTATCCCATATGTATAGTGGGATAAGTTATCCCAGGATAACTTGTTCCCAACAAAATGAGTGTTTTGAGAGTGAATGGGTATCTTATCTGATTAAACCCTTAATTGGATCAGGAAAAACGTGTTAAGACAAGTGGGATAAGGAAAAGACTAAAATACCCTTTGTTAAAACGAATGGAAGCCTTAAATGGGGAGGCTTCACTCAGAGCTTAAAATTTTGCGAAGTGTTGAAAAGAAGACTCAAAAACCTTTGATTCAATAGATCATGGGCCACCTAACTCTTTATGTGCCAATAGATAAGAAAACTTTCAACTCAACTTTATGCTAGAGGATTCTAGTGACTTTAACACCTAAGAAAATTAGAATCACTCAGTAAAATCATATCAACAAATGAAGGATTTTTCAAGTCTTAACTTAGAAATTTTTGAAGTATTACAAATACCATGAGTATATAAATACCGTCATAGTATGTAAATACTACTAGAGTATATATATTATATACTCTGATGGTATCAATGATGAAGAAGCAATGGTTCAGTGAATAGAACAAGGATACCGTTAGGTAAATAGCTTGGACTGTGGGTCCATTCATGACAAATATGGTTCGAGTCCAATTTGAATTAACAGTTGGCCTAATGGGTTCAATTTGTGTAGTTTCCAATACAAAACTGTTAGAACTTTAAACCAAGATTGTAATATCTCTCACGTTTATACACAAAATTTAGCATCTAAATTTCAACTATATTTCTCAGGTGCAGAAAATGTACTACTTTTGCTCTTCTACCACAAATGGAAGTATTTCAGTTGCACAAAAAACTTGCAGCGATCACTCATCAGCAGAAAGGTACCAATTTACATGCAGCAATAGATTCAAGAATCCAAGTATGCTGAACGGTATGAAAACAGATTTGCTTGGCTAGATCCTCAGCTTCAGCTAATCTTTGCTGCAAAATACTGCTTTCTTCTTCAAACGTGCAACCCTGCGAGAGATCACAGTTGTATACGACTAGAGAAGATGGCTGAGTTCCCTGTGCAGCATGATTCTGTTTCACCAACTGCTCTTCACTCTGAATGATAGTGCCTCCAGCCTTCTCGACTAGATCTAACAGGTCACTTTTGTAAGCTGGCATAAAATCTCCAACCAAATAAAACTTGAAACCATCAAAAAGCTTTGGCGCCTGTAACATGAAGGAATAATTGTTTACTGGATACTACAGCTTTTAATATGTGCTACCTCAGTTGAAAACCAGAAAAAAAAATCTTTAACCGTCAAGCTTATCCACAAGGAATATAATAAACTAGTTTCTCTAGCTCTGCAACAATCAGATACTTACATTAGTTGAGGCCCTCAACCTTCCAGCTTTGGGGCCCCCAGAACGGCCATAATTGTCTAGACTTATTTCATAAAGTTCTTCATTTACTGGACCATTTGCTGCAACACAAGCTTTTACCCCTGCAAATAAACAAGTTCCATGGTAGGAGAATGGAATTAAAATAAAAAAAAAATCCTTCTTTATTAGACAACTAATTAACTGTTGACCCAGGCCAAGCAAACTATTTCCAAAAAAAGTCCACGCATTCAAAGTGGCTCTGGAGAAGTCACACATGTATTCAGGTATTTCCTTCTCTTACCTCAACACCAAAACAACTTACTCTTATATCCCCACACATTCTACTTTATTGCATTTCTTGATTTAATGGCGATTGAACGTTCACCCACATTCCATGGAGAACCAAATGAAAAACCTATCCCACAAACAATTTTATATAAACAGGAAACAGTGCTTACAGTCCATAGTTAGGATCCATTTTCCACTCAAAATCGCCATGAGAACTTTCATTGTTCTGGTGCATGCACCCTTTACATCAGTTGTTGCAACAACATGTGTGACATTTGGTTTCCAGAACTTGCACACAGTTGCACCACACATATCAGCAAATTTCACCAACATATACTGCAAAATGTCAAAAAACAATACAATGGATTAATAATGTCCGAAATGCACCATTTTTGGCTAACAATTCCAAACAAAAAGAAGTTACAATTTTGTTTTACTTCAAAAGCTTTCTCAAATAAAAGGGCATTAATGTAGGCTAAAGTACAAATACCATACAAGTAAAATAAGTGGATCTTTCATACATTGCTATTCCAGGACATGCATCAATGATCAACCAGGACTAAGCCATCAACTTAATGTTGACAAACGTAGAGTTAAACCATCGCAGACCATGATAAGTTGACTCCTCTGGTATACCAGAGAGCTGAAATAATCAAATAAACAAAGGGTTTGACTGGAAACATGCTAATGGCAGTTCTCCATGTGACTTGTAACTGCATACATGATTTTAAGACTGATCAAACAGTCTTAAAATAGATACAAGGGACATATGATAGAACTAGCAGATGATATAGTCACTGCAGAAAGATAAACCAACCTTATCTTCTGAGGATAGAGCAGACCCACAAAGAACCCATTCTTTTGGTCCATCTGATGATCTTGCCCAAAAAGTCAATTGGTCGATGGTTCTGCATGCACAATGGTCAAAAAGGAAGAGAGTTATGGAGTTGCTTATAGATGAGGACAATTCAGGACAATTACCCTCATATTCTAATGACTCCACATATCACAATTGTCCTTCGATTTACATAAAAAAAAAGTGATGTGTTATAGTATACAAGCAAGTTTTGTTGTGTATTTCATGAATTAATATGAAGCTCTTCAACTAATAAACCCCAATATTATGTGGCTTCCTTCATTTAACAGAGCTTGATATCCATATGTTCCAATAGATATGCTAGCTAACTTCTTGACAAGGATATTACTTCATTCAAGGTCTAAGAGGAAAGAGATAACAAAACAGTTCACTAGTGGATAAATCATAATGGACTACTCAATTTAAGTATTTAAATACACTGTTAAAACCTAAACAGATGCACATCTCTTCTAGTGTGCATATGTATGTGAAGATACTCCTATTAGACATACTAATACCTTAACAAGCCTCTTTTCCACATGACAAGAGGATGAGATACACTTACTTATCAAGAGCATAGTGAAACCTAATTATACCAGCAACTCGAGCAGTTCCTTTTTACGGCTTCGCGTAACAAATAGTTCACAATTTCAATAGCCTATAATTCAACAACACTAATAATAACAAATCAGCAGCACACGGAGTCAAGTTCATCAATAACAAGTTCCACAAAAGGCACTCACAAGTTCACAAATGATAATAGATATGCAATACAATAAAAATGCAATGTCAAGTATAGTGATGCATGTCTAACCTAACGTCGGTTCGAGACCCATGGGGGACATATCTGTCCATGCATCCATCGCAGCACGATCCTCAACAGTTAAATCCGTCGCAAGGTGCGACACGTCCCTCGATATAAGAATGTGATGTAGCGTGAGACACACCTCTCGAATCATATTATCCATCTTGGCACGCGACTCGTCCCTTGAAATGGTACGTCCTCTTTAATTTCTTATTCTTCCTCAGTTCACATAACACAACCAATGCAAATGACATGCTCACACAAATAATAAGGAGATGACCATTTTCATAACAATGCATCATCCACACACAAACGTGATACAACATCAAAATGAATCAATAAGCCTTTTGAAATCATTCTCAACACATCACACACCAAAAATTAATCGCGTTGCCTTTTATTACCCCTTTTTCATACATTAGGATTATTCAATATGGACTAGTCAACCCATCACCAAGTCTCATTACTCCAAACACATACTACAAGGAAATACGCGATTTTATACACTTAACAAGGGTTTAGAAATCTACTTGCCTCGAACAATTGAGCAATTACTTCGGGACTTGAGTCTTACCCTTCATAGGGCATAGGCTTCAAAGTGCTTCCAATCTATCAACTATATAATCATCATAAGAATATGAATAAAATGACACTCATGGTAATATATTTTGTTTTAGCTTGAAAATCGGGTCAAAAAGTCATTCTGAACCACCAAATTTGACTTAGAAATTAATTTTCAGATTATGTTTACCCATGATAAACAAATTCGCATGCGAAATTTCAGCTTAAAATGGATCCTTATTCGACCCCCAAACCAAAATTTTGTTTTAAGAACTCTAAGACCTATATTTTCTTAATTTAGCATAAGTTATACACGTTTTTAACCTAAAAATTTGTTTATAATCACATAAAAATTTAATGGAAAGGACGAGAAGCATTACCTTAACGCTTTATGAAAATCCTAATTTTCTCCCCTATTTCCCCCTCTTTTTCTCCCTTTCTTTTTTTTCCTTTGTTGGGTAGTTAATCTGAAAAGATAACATGTTCATAAAGTATTTCAAACCATTGTCAACCTCATCATTCCAATATCCTCAAAATACATCATTGAGTCATGACCTTACTCAACGCCCCTTCCAATTGTTGAACATTCCGGATCTAACCACGCATCCTTTTCATAAGTCTATCACTTCAATCTTAGTTTAAGGCTATGAAAGGAATGCGTGGTTAGATTTAGAATGTTCAGCATTTTGAAGGGGATGAGTAAGGTGATGACTCGATGATGTATTTTGAGGATATTGAAATGATGAGGTTGACAATGGTTTGAGATACTTTATGAACATGTTATCTTTTCAGGTTAGTTACCCAACAGAGGAAAAAAAATTACTCAGACGAAAAAAAAAAGGGAGAAAAAGAGAGGAGAAAAATTGGGATTTTCATCCCAAAGCGTCAAGGTAATGTTTTTCTCATCCTTTTCGTTAAATTTTTATGCAATTATGAATAGATTTTTAGGATAAAAACGTGTATAACTGCTAAATAAGAAAACATATGTCTAGGCTTCTTAGAATAAAATCTTAGTTTGGGGTCGAATAATGATCTGTTTTAGCTGAAACTTTGCATGCGAGTTTGTTTATCATGGGTAAACATAATCTAAAAGAAATTTTTAAATTCAAATTTGGTGGCTCGGAATGACTTTTTGACCCGATTTTCAATTTGAAACTAAATATAGTAATATGGGTGTCATACATTCATATTCTTATGATGATTATAGATTTGATAGATTAGAAGCTCTTTGAAGCTTTATGAAAGGGGACGACTCAAGTCTCAAAGTATTAGCTCAATTATTTGAGGCTAGTGGATTTCTAAACACTTGTTAAGTGTATGAAATCGTGTATTTCCTTATAGTATGTGTTTGGGAGTAATGAGACTTGGTGATAGGTTGATTTGTCCATATTGAATAATTATAATGTATAAAAAAAGGGTAATAAAAGGCAATATGATTAATTTTTGGTGTGATGTGTTGAGGATGATTTTGAAAGGCATATTAATTCATTTTTTATGTGTCACAATTGTGTCGTTGTGAATTGAGACTTATGCAACATCATTTGAGACTTATGTTTTCTTTTTATCTAGTGTAATACATTAGAGGCTTGTGTACGTGACAACCAGGTTTTGAGTTATATTGAAGTTGATTATGAATTTCCGCATTATTTTATAATTTTGGACTTTTATTATCATTTTATTTCCACAATTTATCGTAATGGTTGGATTTTAGGCTGACTTATCTTGGTGGGATAAGACGAGTACCATCACATCCCTTTTTGGGTCGTGACAGGTCATTCATTCCTCGCTTGTTCAAAAGAGCTTCAAGTTGGATTCAACAATACATATGATATTCCATTCCAAACCCATACTAGCTCTTTGCTTGCTTGTAGAAAGAGCGTGTCTGAGGAGATATTACACTCACTGTGCACTTGCATTACAACCTGAGCTCCACTACCGCTCCGCCTAGTTCCTACGCCAACCACAACCTTGAATCATCGTTTAGGCCCAAAAAAATTGTAGTGATATTTTTCATTCAAAATAATATTATTCCTCTTTGTACAAGATATGTTGGACTCAAGTCAAGGGGCAGTCTAAAACAACATCTCTATCTCCAAGATGTACTGTTAAGGTTTGCGTACACTCTACCATCCCCAAACCCACTAGTGAGATTCCACCGGGTATGTTATTGTTAAAACAATATTGAAGATGATATAGAAAAGGTACAAAATTTATATAAAAAGATAAAAAGAAAAACTATCTATGTTTACCAAAAATATTTTAGAACGCTGAAATTAAACTCGTCACATCTTCATATTAATAAAGAAAAACCAGTCAAATGCATGCCCTGTCCCACAACCTATTAGCTAATGACCAACACATATATACTTCACAGGGTCCTATTACCCCTTGGACTACTTTAAATGGAATAAATAAACCCTCAACTGTTGAGTTGGCACAGAGAATGCATTGCACTCTCTTAAAGAGAATATGTTTCCTTTTTTTTTTTAGAATTTTTCTCCTTCTCTTTTTCTTGTTCTTTCTCTTTCTCGTTATTTACCTAAACAACTATATCTCCTCCACCATTATCATTGTTGAAGCTTCATCCATGAATGTCGGGCATAGAAATTACCAGCAATTGATGCATTTATGAACATAATTCTTGAATAGACTTGTTTAGAACACATCTAATAAATCAAATCCATTTTTAAAAGGCATACCCATTAATTTTCCTCTTTCTAAGCCATTGACTGAAGAGTAACAATAACAAAGAGAAAAAGCAAATAGGTTGTTGTTTTTGAACTTATTAGAAGGAACTGAAATGGAAACAACTGCTACATGCAGAAGGTACTAGGTAGTCATAACTCACTATCATCCACATTTTTTGAAGAACCCACTAAGAATCAAAACCAAACTCATATTATAACATGTTCATGAATATTTTGGAGAGACTAAGAATGAGGGGTTTTTTAAATTGACGTTACAAGTTCATTTTGACTACAAAAAGATGTCTGTGAGAGTTGGGGGGGGGGGGGGGAGTCATTGAAGTTTGTAGAGCCGAAGAAACTCTATTTGGAACTTCACAAGTGATGGCTCAGAGAAGATGGCAATAATTTTTTATTTAATAAAGTAGTGCATTAGATTTGATTCTGATTTGTTAGACACATGAATTTTTTGAGGTAAAACAAATGGTGTTTTATAGTGATTAAGGCTGAAATAATGATTGAAGAAGAAAGGAAGATGAAGGAGGAAAAAAAAATTAACTAATGAAATACACGCGTCAAGCGTGTGTATTTCACCATAAAACACATGACTGATTATGACATTTAAGGGTGGAATCAATTTCACTTTAAAATGGTTCAAGAGGTACCCATGAATCATAGGTGTGAAGTTGGTATTGGCTAATAGGTTGTGAGGCAATTGACTATTTTCTCTTTTAAAAAAAGTTTTTTACAACAACCTCCAAAGTAATGTATTGCAAACAAATGCCTAACATCTTGTGGTTTTTTTTGAGCAAGGCCTAACATCTAGTTAACTAGAATTAATTCTTCTTTTTATAAATAATAATGTTATTATTTGAAGTCAAAGTAGTAGTGTACATTATTTATATCTAGAAAACGAAAACCAGTATAAAATATTGATGGTACTAGGAAGCTACACCATTTTCAAAATTGACAAAACTTAAACCAAGGAGTTTAAGGCAAGTGGGTAGATTGAATTAGTAGTAGACAGATTTTAAAATTGACATAATGATGTTTTCATCATTCTCAACAACTACCAAAAATTTAAGAGCTGATAGAAAACAAAATAGCAAGTGCCTTAATATACTCTTCTTAAAGGGGAGAAGCCTTTGGATGCATTTCCCTCCTGATATGTTTTCTAGACTTTGACTTCTCATTTGGAAATTTAACAGATTTATGAATTGGGCACAGCATCACAAAGTTCTCCTGTAATTAAAGATGTAAACTTTAAGGGAAAATAAGAAGATGGAAACTTTACAATGCTCAATTTGATAAATATGTTAACTAGTTATATTTACTTACCATATCCCATTGGCAATCCTGGATTTCAAATGCACAGGGCACATGATAACTCCTCCTGCAAGACGTTACGTAGCAGCCAAGTGCTGCACCCTTCATGCCACAACTACTACACTTGAGTTTTGCAGCTCTTGCCAACTCAGTGTCCAAATTCTGTATAATTTCTCCTTCATAATATACTTGAGGTGTCCTGTTACCAATGAAATTAAGTTCGGAAAAGGTATCCAATCAAACCTAACTTACCTAAGTTTATTGACTAGCAAATAATTGTGGTGTTCACAAATAAAGCAGCATGCCAAAGGATCAACAGAGATATGATGTAATATAAGAATGAGATTATGCTTTAGCAGTGGAGATACAAGTCATGTAGTGAAACAGCCTATACGTGTTGCCTGATTAGCTCTATATGAGTTAAGCCTATTCGGATTATTCAAATTTGACTAAATTCACTAAAAACACAGTTTCATAAGCACAACAGATTATGATGTTCGATTGTTACAACCAAAGGCTACTAAACACATTTGGATTGTGTTCTTAGTGCATCTGCAGGGAGGAAACTCATGCTCATATGTTCTTTGATAGCTCTTATTCCCAGCACATCTGGAAGACTGTACTACATTATATGGGACTTAATAGGCAGATCGGATCATGGGAGGCTGAGATAGGGTGGCTGTCAGTTAAGGTGAACAATAGAAGATCTATGAAAGCTATCATAGGGCTTCTATTCGTAGCCACTGCTATCATCTCTGGTTAGATCGAAACAGTTGAGATTCTGTCAGAAAGCACATGAAAGCAAAGCTATCATTAGATTCATAGTTCTTAGTTACATATAGTGGGTAAATGGACAAGTTGTTTAGATAGGCTTAGTTGTTTTCCTTGTTAGTAGACTTGGTTCTGTTTTGTTTAGCTGACCAACTAACCATAGTTTCCTCTTGATTATTTTTGAGAATCTAGCTCTAGTGTCCAATGATCTAGTATGTTAATATTGACAATTTATTAAATAAAAAGAATTCATTAGACCAACAAAAGAAGGTTCCTTTTTTTCCCCAACTCCAATTGTCAATAACATCTATCCACAGCTAAATAATTCAAGCATAAAGATGAAGAGACATAATGAGTTTAAAGTCCACTTGTTCCATCTCATCCTGTTATCCAACACCTACATAAAGAAATGAAGTGATTGCACAGGATAGAGCTGTCACGTAACTGCTACTTAAAGCTTCCCTTTATCAGTTGTGCAATTTTAAAACATTATTATGTTTTTTGAAATGGCGAGTAATTATAAAACAAAATTATGTCTGGAATATCGAACAAAGTGATTTCTTTTTTTAAAGAATATCAAGCAAAGTGATTTAAACCACCTACCATTCAATGCACTTACTGTGCACACATATGACTTTGGAAAGAGAAGTAACATTACCCACAACTTCCCTTCCATTTGCAAAGTACAGAAATGGTCCAGTTTTCTGCAAATATTTGACAAAAAATGAAAAAGTTAAACTCAAGAATAGGCTACATATAGCAGAATATGTCCAGATAAACACGCGTGCAAATAAACAAAGGAGTGGACCACAATATAAGTGGATAACTTTCCAAATGATAGCAGTGGAGAGAGTATTAAGAAAAATATAAAGCAACACATAACCGCAGCTGATAGCATGAAGTTTCTCCTTCCATATATAGCACTGATAAACTCACCTCTTTGGTCTTGGCAGAATGACAGAATGCACAAACACTTCCTTTCGGAGGATGTTGATCTATAACTGCTTTTGGCTGAACAACATTAGGAGATTCACATATTTTATACTCCAAATTGCAGTTGGAATCAGCAACAATTTCAGAACTAGGACATCTTTGTAGAATATGACCATGACTTTCTAAGCTCATTTCTGACAAACCAGAATTTATTTTCTTTTGCCGCTTAATATCCCTTTCATGAACTATGCAGAGCATTTGACCTTTCGCCAGTATCCTGTACTGACTTCTTTGCTGCAATGTTCTCTATATTCTGGAAACCAAGGATCAAAATCATATAGGAGAGAACACTTGAATACTAACAAAAACTTTTGCAAGTTCCATTTTTTTTCAATCTGTTAAACCAAAAAAAAAAAAAAAACTTATTATACCCAAGAATCAAAAAATCATTAGCTAACAAAAACTTTTGCAAGTTCCATTTTTTTTCAATCTGTTAAACAAAAAAAATTATTATGCCCAAGAATCAAAAAATCATTAGTTAGCAAGCATGAAACTGCTGTTCCATTGTTCAGTCTGGAATCACAAATATGGGGTCCTACTAAACTGTTTCTTTGTTTGAAAAATCGATGGTTTGTTACCTTTATTGATTGTTGCACTAAATTGACTTGTGTGTATCTGATCAAGGCCAAAAGTGAGGTTTTCTCTTGCTTTCAGATGATTTGTACTCAATTTGAGGCTATAAAAATCTTGAACTGATAAAGGCACAGAATATATGGATAAAAAATTTGGTGATGATTTGGAGTTCGAAGGGATAATCTATCAATTGGTGTATAAAATGGGATTGTTGCAAAAGAAAAATAAGTATTTGTTAGAAGTGGCAAGGAGACGTTTACAATGAATCTACTGCCATTTAAACCCTCAATTTTCAGAGTAGCCTGTAGGCTTTAAAAAGTGATAATAAATAACAAAAAATTAGTTACTTATTTTAGCGATATTTTATATTTATTATCATTAATAGCAACACTATGTTAAATGTGTGAAATGTATTAAAAGTGAATTATATATACAATAACTATGTATTATAAGTGTTTTTAAAAATATATTATGCTTGTTTGGTAAGAAATTGATGCATTGTATTATAGTGTATTAAAATGTATGATAAATGTATTAATCATCAATAAAACGTGTATTATGTGTGAATTATAAAGTGTTCTTTGTAATATGTATTAAAATTTTATCATAAATGTATTAAAAGTGATCAAGTGAAAAAAAATGTTACCGCTATAAATGGTATATATTTTCTTAATATAGTATATTTATGTAAGTTTCCCTAATAAATAGCGGTGGCAATTTAAGCCCATATAAGTAAAACTGAATCATTTTGCTCATATTAAATTAAATGGATCACTCATATTTTCTTGGGAAAATTACGTGGTTAGGCAAATTTATACTGTTTAATTACTTATCATAGTTATAGTTTGTTATAATTACCACTCGCGACTAACATTATACATCAATTATGTGGACCGACTTTGAGTATATATAATTAGTCACGTTTGTATATGTATAATTCGCCACAATATACAAATACATATATATAATATGCAATGATCTAGCCGATATACATATACAATTCACGTCTCTCCCACTCTCTACCCTCTCTCACTCGCCTCTCTTATCTCTTTGTCAATCTCATACTTCAAGTAATCAATATTACTAAGAATAAACCAACAAAACTACAATAATATGTTCATAGCCTTGAAAGTATTACCAATGGTCTTAGAGATACCCTTTCAAGACTTCTATCACAAATCCATAATATTCATCCATCAAATCCATTATATCATCATCCCACAATAGTCAATTATAAAAGAACATACTCAATTACACCACCTCTAATCCTTATTCAACATAATTCGAGAGTTAAGGTAAAGAGAAGAGGGACATTCATGGGTCTTTAGGGAATTAGGTCGAAAACCTAAGATACGACATCAAATCATTCATAAACATTCATCATCGATCGTTATTAATCAATTATAGACCAAATAAGTCAATTTTAAAGGTGACCCACGAAAATGAGTGAAATCTAGAAATTTGGAACAACATTGAAAAGAACGTCTTGGGGAAAGGATTCCCAAGAGTGGAGAGATCTCATACCTTGTCAATCCTTAAGGATTAATGGAGAAAAGTCTTGTTCTTGAACCATAGTTAAAGTTTGTTCTTCCTCTTCAATGGAGTCTTGAGTTGAGAGAGAGTATATGTATTGATTTTTATGTGTTGAGTTAGAATGAGTTGGGGTAATGGGGTTGGGTTCTTATAGTTAGGCTTAGTTAGGTAATTAACCCACTAACCACGCCCTTAACCCTTAATAAAACGACTAACAAAAAATAAGACCCTTGACTTAAACTAAAAGTCGACTTACCTGACACCATTGACATACACCATCTACGAATCGTAGATTGTGTGACACCCCGTTATGTAGGTCGTCGTTTCATTTATAGAGTGGTATTGGGGAGGCTTTGGTGAGGATACTAAGTCTCAACTCACAAAGCCCACCCACGCCTCGTCAATGGGTCTCGTGAGTGGCTGCTACAAATTGCAGCTTATGGCTCCAAAGTTTGGGTCCTCCTTAAGGACCCATAGGGTGGTCCTTGGGGGGGGGGGGGGGGGGTTGTACCGGACGTTTTGATCCTAAACATAGTGTTTTACCTATTTAAAGTATTTCTACAAGATTTAACCATCGTACGACACTCAAGCCTTCACAAGACCCTTGAACACCTACTAGTTCAATTTCACTATTTTTCGGACGTCATGGTCGTTTCTTGACGTTTACGTACTAACACTTCCAGGCCAAGTTATTCACATTAACTTAGGTCTAGAAATGTCGTTTTAGCCATTTTTAAGTCATTATTCATAATATGAGGCTCTAGCTTAGGTCATTGGATTTTCGGGGTGTTTTAATCACACTAGAAATTCTGGGAAAATTGATCCTATAGCCCTTAAGCGTGTCTTTATAATATCATATACATTAAGGGTAAAATGCTATCATTCCCCCTCTAGAGATCCTTTTTCAGCATAGATTACCTTAAGACAGTTTGACCCCTAATTCGCCATTACACCATCACCTCTTCAAATGGAGAGCATTAAGAAAGAAGAGATAGTTCTCCCTAGTTCCACGGTTGAAACATTTAGTACAAGGGTAAGTGAAGTTGGAGAAAATATTCGTGTGAATATTATTACATCCCATAGTGTGATGTCCTGAAGGGCACACCCATAAGGGTAATCAAATTACAAGTTCCCTAAGAACTCAACTATTTATACCACCCCCCTCCCTACCGAATCTTGTTTACACAAAAAATAACACTAATATAGTTTGTTTAATCCTCTAAAAAGTATTTTTTTTTCCTTCAAAGCACCTAATGTTTATTTCCTCCCATAGAGACCACTAGATAAATGATGAATGAGCTTCCATCCTTCTTCCTTTTTACCTCTGCTTCCAACTCTTGGTCAATTGTTCAGAAGCTCCACAGTAGTCCTTGGCATCACCTAAAAAACCCCCAAAATGCATAAAAAATGTACTGGCAACTATTTGTCACTGTATGAATAGATAGTTCTTCACTACTACTTTCTGTTGACACATAAAGCACCTTGAACAAATTTGCATGGCTCTTTTCTATAGGACATCATCAATGAGACATGCCTTCTTAATTTGTATCCAGACAAAACATGAGACTTCCAATGGATACTTAACCTTTCAAAGCCGCTTCCAGAGCCATCTATCAAACAGTAAGACATTATAGTTCATCTTCCAATAGCATGATTTCATTGTATAGACCCTTTTGTTGTTTATCTTCCATATTGATTTACCAGACCTTTGACTGGGAAATTATTAAGAACCGCTAATAACATAGCAGCCTCCTAAATTTCCCAATCATTGAATGCTCTCCTAAATAGTAGATTCCACCCTATTGACTTCAAACGTGTGCCACAGTATCATTGTTTTGTTGGCTCAATGAATATAGGTGAGGTATTATATTTCTCAAACTGTCCTCTCCCCAATCCATATTTCATTCTAGAACTCTGTATTCATTCCATCTTCAACACTAATGCATATGTTGTTTCTAAAATATGGACATATTCTTGTAATGGTCTTCAGATAGTACATCCAAATCTGCCCATAACCTCTTCAGTTGTCCACTGGTTAGGTAAACCATACTTTCCTACTTTAAATCTCTTCTATAAGGCTCTATCTTCAGTACAGAATCTCCATATTCCTTTTTGGAGTAAACAATTATTTTGGGAGACTTAGGTTTTTAGTCCTAAGCCTTCTTGGTTTTTGCTGAGAGTGAGAGTACCCCATTTGACCATGTTTTAGACTATTTTTCCCTATTGCCTTACCAAAGAAAAGATCTCGTGAGCCTATTTATTTTCTTCTCAATGTTCTCGGTGATTGGAAATATGCTCATTATATAAGTAGGCAATCCATCCAGTTTTGACTTGACGAGGGTCATCCTACCACCTCCTGGCGAATACTAATTTTTCCACTGGCTTGTTTCTTCTCGCATCTCTCCAACACCACATTCCACAATTCTAGCTCTTTGGTCTTGGCACTAAAGGTAGTCTTAGATGCTTTGTTAGTAGTTTATATTTTTGGCAACCGAATGTCTAGCAGAATGTCAACTTGGTTTATAGGGAAGAGATGACTCTTCAACTAGTTGACATGGAGGCCTGTAATGACTTGACAAAAAGTGAATATAACCCTTATGTGTCTAATTTATGCCTCAGCTGCCTCACGGAATATCAGAGTATCATTAGCATAGAATAAGTGTGTGATCTCCAACTCCTCCCCTCTCCTAGCAAGTGCACTAAATCCTCTCATACACTCATTAATATTTTCTTCCTTAACATATGATTCAACCCCTCCATGGCGATTAAAAATAGGAAAATGGAGTTTGGGCCCAGTATAAGATCTTTCTCAAACTAGAAGAACCCTTATGTGCTTCCGTTTATGAGAAGGAAAAATTTCACACATGAGATGCAATATTTGATCCAACCAATCCACTTGCTACCGAATCTCATGTCTTTTAGAATTTTAGGAGGAAATTTCAATTAACATGGTCATAGGTTTTTCAGTGTCTAGCTTACATATAATCCTTGGTTTCTTCTACTTTGTCCTTGAGTCTACCAATTCATTAGTCAATAATGTTGCATCCATTTTTTGCCTACCTCTCATAAAAGCCATTTGGTGTTCATAAACCAATTCCCCAATTACTGTCTTCATTCTTTTATTCAGCAATTTAGAGATGATTTTATAGACTGCACTAACAAATCAATGTTGATCAGACTCGACTCATCAGAGTAAGACATCAAAGGATGAGCTTACTCTTCTATGGAGGAGGTAAACAAGTTCATTCCAACTCAAATTTTCCTAACTCTTCTGGCTGTAGTTCTCCTCTATGAAAACCCCACAAATTTGTCCATGCTAATAGGCAAATGAGGTTTTTTGTTCTCCTTACTGGTTGTGCTTTTCAAGAAATACCTTAGAGTTTCTCTCCTCTCAGCAATTGGTGTAGAAGTAACTAATTTCTAGCATTTTGGAACTTCTTAGGTTCTTTTTTTTTCTAAAAGATTCAACTCTAACTCCCAAATGTTACATGATACACCAATTTTTTCTCATTGCCAGTGTCCCCACCCTTCTTCCTCCTCAATCTCTCATTCCTTCTAGCTGAGTACTCCTCGTAAGATCTACCCTTTTAGGATAAAGCATTTCAATGGTACAATACTCTGGACGAGGTTCCCAATCTTCTTTGTTGTTTCTATCCCTTTTATATAAGAATGGTATCATATAAGAGTTTTCTGCTATATACAATATTGGATATAATCATTATTTATACCTAATAACATATCTTATAGAATATTTTCCTTACTCGACTTTAGTTTTCTCCATTTTTGGATCTATATGCATATTCACTTAAAATCCAACATGCCCCTCAAAATTGAAGTGAGAAAGCAAATTGATCTTATTTTGGAAACGTAGAATGTTGCCGCAAAAATCTACTGGAATAGTCATAATCGCAATCACAAAAAAGGTAGCATTGCAACTTTTTCCTCTAGAAAGTAGTTAGTAACTGCACAGCTAAAGATAATATTTTTACACAAGCACATAAAAAGGAATTAGTTATTAGCCGTCAAATAGAAGTGTGGTGCTGCAAATCTCCAAAATATCGTCAGTGTAACTTAAAATTGGCAAATGATAACAAGAAACTCAATGTTTAGAGGATAGTGTTGGTGGAGTATGGAGGAGGGTTCAATTACTGTAGAGAGGGACAGGGCTAGAATGGTTGTCTTACAGAAAAGAAAGTTAATTATCAGAGAGAAAGATGACACCAATCCCCAGAAAACTAAGAGAAAAGAAGGAAAAAATTGGCAGGCAAACTGTGAAGGCAGAAGCTAGTTGAGAGATTATACCAAGATCATAAAGGCTCTCACACCAGGAAAAAAGAAGAGAACTTCTTAGTGACTTCATTGTTAATTAACAATGTGCAGATTCAAACATTGCGAGCATATAGACAATTATACATGCTTAAATTTTTGGTGCGTATGGACAAAAAGGAACAAGAGATGTTTTGATGGGAAGGCTTCGCTAGCTTGTTAGTTGGTCTAGTTTATGTCCAGCTAGAAGTTCAGTAACTTCGGTTCAACTTCTGGACTTTATTAGCTCTGTAGTTTTGGCATAGTTTGTTTTGTTAGTTGCCACATTTTTTGTAAGTTTTTACGACATATCTGTAACTACTACATCTTCTTGATGGTTTCTTTAATGAAATCACTTCATAAAAAAGGAATATTATAACATCCTCATTTTTTATTTTTATAAACAATTACCTCATTAAAAAACTTCCTTTTTTTGTTTAACAACTTTCCAGTATCAATATGGTCATCCCATGATGATTCCTGTGTTCTAGTATTATAAAGGTACCTTGGTTTTGCTACATTAGGAACTTGCATTCAACATCTCATATAAATATAGTTAATAAGGAATTTCTTCACATAGAAAAATTAATAAGATAATTAATATGGAATGATTACCTATAGCTGTAGGTAATCTAGAACTCTTATATAGGGAGTTATTTCTTGTATATTGTTAATCAAGAAAATAAGAATATTCCTCTTCTACTTCACGAAGCCACTATGATTTTGGTAGAGTTACAAGTACCTCCCACATGACGGTGGGTTATTCTACACCGCTTGGACCCCAACTGATTTTCTTTTTTATTTTTTTTTATTTTCGATGACCATATTCCCTACTCCCTCCAACGACGGACTGCTCCTTTCTCTGACGGCCAATGCCTAGGATGTTCATAATTCAGTTTACGAAAATGAACTGAAAATTTTGAGAAAGTTAGTACATTGAATAGAAATCCCTCCCACACAAAAAAAATTCACTTTCTCATCTAAGCACCTAAATTGCACGTTCCACAAGAAGTCGTTTTTAATCAACTGGAGTAACATTGCATCACTTATATACAAAACTATAAGCACATCGTTGCACAGACAAAAAAACAACAAATGGAAAACCATTGCAGTTAAGGAGTAACAATGATGCCAGAGCTCAGAAATTACATCAAATAGAAAAAATTACTTAGAGAATCTAAAGAGACAATGATTACCTTTCACAGGTTCTGGCCTGGATGGAAAAATCAAAGAGACAAGTGAGAGGAAGAGGGCAAAATTATATTCCTATTTATTTCAATATTAAAGTATTAGCAGCGGCCTTAAACCCTTAATTAGAGTGTCACCTCCGAATGGGCCAGTGGACAGTGCGCAATTTAGATTTAAAGAGCTCCAATATGGGATCTGAACTGCTGGTGGTAAATCAAAAAAAAATTGTTTGCTCTCTCTTTTTATCCTCTTAAATGTTAGTCTCTCTATTCATTCCTTTTATACCGTCAAACTATAAGAACTTTGACTAATATTTTAGGAGATTTTTTCATCATATTAATATGCAAAAAATATATAATATATAATACTTTTTGTATAGTTTTTTAATATCTAAATTTTGTTTAAAGTATCAAATTAATATAATCTAATTTAACTTTGAAAATAAGTCAATTTGACTCTTCGAGAAGTACAACATAACAATTAAAAGTGGACGAAGGAAGTATAATTGTATAATATAACTAATGAAAATAGTTCTTTATTTAAAAATAGTGTAAATGTGTTTGGAGTTTGCTAATGGTATAATGATTAAATACATAAATGTAGTTTTTAATTTGGTTTTAACTGACATCTATGTCGTGTAGTTTTAGGTGTGCACAAGTAAACATTTAAATTTATACATAAAAAACTCTTTGAGATATTCAATTAAATTAGAATGATACAAAGAAGATTAGCACGACCCTTGCACAAGGATGACACACACCAATTGTGAATGATTCAAATTTTTATTTTAAATTTTTTTTTGAACAAATAGATACACGCTTCCTACATGACATGATCAGGGGCGGACCCACATGTATCGATGAGGGTGCACGTGCACCCGGTAACATTTTTAAGCAATTCGTATACATACATACATACATACATATATATATATATATATATATATATATATATATATATATATATATATAATTGTGCACCCTAACAACTAAAAGTCGTTGTGGGTGCACTAGTCGAACGCTTCAGCTCGCTTTTGTAAGTTCTTCTTTATAAGCGTATTATTTTTTGCAATAATTAGTTATTGATTCTTGTGATCTGAGATGAATAGATTTTTGACGAAAAATAATTCTTCTCAACCAAGTGCTAATTTTAGAGACAATTCTTTGCGTTTTATTGAGTTTGGTTTGCAGTCACTTAAACCAGATCCTGAAGAAAGAATATCCATAAAAAATATAGCCCTAGAATGCGAGATGAAGTGAGAAAACATTATATTCAACAAGGGCCTTGTCAACCGGATATTAATGATAATTGAATATCCTCAAAGTATATTCGAGATGGAATACGTCGATTTTCTATAATATTCTTGATAAAAAGTAGATTGTTCTTTTTTCTAATTATAAAATAATAAATTCACTATTGAAATTTATTGGGGCCTCAAACTTTTGGAGGCTTAAGAAGGCTTTGCTAATGTCACCACTATGCCACTCTAACCTTACCCTTGAGTCACTTTTAGTAGTACCCCCCAATCTTCAAATCTTGGGTTCGCCTTTGCTCTTGAATAATATTTATCTTCTAGTTTCTTGTTTCGTTGTTGCTTCTATTGTGTCATTGGTCTTCTGATGCTTAATTATCGCCTAACAAAAATGGTTCTGTCGTGCATAATCCTTAAGGAGTTTCTTAGTCGCACAGGATGTCATCTCATCAAATTGATCTTCGACTACAAGAACTATTGGAAACCCTTCATTATATTCGTTTTTATTGTTTTCATTTTACTTTTTTTCAACTATTGCTTTTGTATTTGTAGTTGACTTTCAACTAGTTCCTCAAATCTCATCTTTATTTAATATAATGTTCATTTGATCTATGAATTGTATGAAAATAGTTATATCGATAGAGATTGGAGATTCGATCATACCCTATCCATAATTCTATACAAAAACAGGAGTGATGTAGACCAAGTTAATTTCAACAATAAGTAAAAGGGAAATTTGAAATCAGTTATTAATGTTGTAGTAATGACAAATAGCATAAAGATATTGTGTAATTCTTGGTAACAACATCAAAATTGGCAAGTATATAACATGTGTGTAGAATAAAGTTTACACTAGTCAAATATCATATCGTTTATATTATTGATCTGACGGATATTAGGTATCTATTATGTTGATTATTAGTGATTACTAATTAAGAAATCAATTGATTGAAGAAATATTTGTAATTTTGAAGAAAACAAGACAATGAATGAATGTCTTTACGTGATTTGAGCAATAAATTTCATAACAAATGTTAAAAGTAATTGATTGACAGAGTTATAATTACACTTTACGCATGTTGCTCCTATGATTCTTATTACATTACACTTGCATATAATCCTCTTCTACAATATAAACACCTCTTTCAATTATGTTTAACTATTACAATCTCACTAATTAATATACCTCTTCTTCTTTTATGATTAGTGGTGATATTATAAGCTTAAGATATAAAAATTGTTGAAAAATAACTATTTTCGATCAACTATATTGACTAGTGACCATCACTAAACCAATTTGGCCTCTTGTTTAGATGAAAATGAACGAATCATGATCATTTTATGTGAAAATATAAGTTAGGTGTAATACCTCGTACCTTCTAACACATGTACAACTAAGTGAACTAAAAAAAAATTCAACTCGAGATAGAGAAATGTGGTATTTGGTGTTAAAATCAAAAGTAGTCAAGTGCGTATTAGTGTTAAGGTCTTGTAAAGAGAATACGATTGGAAAAATAATGTAAAATAAGTGAGGTGCTTGCTTGACTAAATTATGCTAGTAGATGACAAGTAGGTATATCACCTACTTAAGGTATATGGACCAAGTTAAAAGGACCAAGTATGTGCATCACCTACTTTAAATAATGAGTTGTATGGAGGACCTACATTAAATGATCAATTTGAGGCCCAATCTGTCCAAAAGAAGGGGGGAATGAAAATAATGGAAGTCCAAAGCCCAATATGTCCAAGCCCACAAGAAATTTGAATGGAAAAAGTAGGTGCAACACCTTCTTAAATTAAAGACGAACGGTTGTTGAAAATGAACTACAGGAGAGGGGGCAAAAGAGAACCTATTAAAGCAACAAAAAAAAACTAACACAAATGTTTCATTTTCTCTCATCCAAATTTCAAGTCTCTCAAGCTCATATATTTCCTCTCTCTCTCTCTCTCTCTCTCTCTCTCTCTCTCCCTCAAGATGAAATAGCCGCCGAAACATTTCATTTAGGGTTCTAATTAGTATTTTTCATATTTTTTCTTCCAAAGCAGCCACAAGATCACCTTCTCTTATCCATGGTTTCAAGTATATTGAAGATTTATTCTAGGGGAATGAAGTAGAGAGAGATATAGGTGTTGGCAACAAAGGTATTGTCTCTCTCTTACAAAGATTAAGGTAAAACTTTCATGCTATAAGCTTGGTTATTTCCCTCATTTTCATGTGATACTTGTGTTGATTTTCCTCTCCTATTTTGTGGTTTATAAAAGGTTACAAACACAATAACTTATGGAGAATAACATATTAATACAGCCAAGGTAAGGTGTTGCCATAGATCTCATGGAACGGTGATTGAATGTCGTGAATTCAAGTCTTTTGATTGTCTTGGGGTGTTGAGGAGTGTATAATGATATGGGTTCATTTATGAGAGTTCATGGATGGACTTAAGAGTGTTTGGTTATACTTTTTACAGGAAAGATTCATAGATTGTGGCAATACTCCATTAAAGTTGAAATTTTTATAAGCACATTGTCAGCCCCATATAGATATATATATATATATATATATATATATATATATATATATATATATATATATATATATATATATATATATATAAATGATGAAGTCCAAGGAGTGCCAAAAAAACCTCATGAAAGTTTGTTCCATGTAAATAACTATAGCAAAAAGAATGTGTGGAAGAACACTTTTAATTAAAAGGATTATGGGCTTGATATCGGGTTACTGTTTTGATGAGTTAAAATATCTCCAGTTGGTTGGTTAGCTACTAGTATAGCCTTACTAATTGTTTGTTGTAGATGAAGATTATCATATCAAAGGAAAGGTTGACACTTCGTAAGCTATATGAATTGGGAATTGGGGTATGTAATGCTATTTGATTCCATATCTTTTGACATGAAATCCTATATTCCGTGTACCAACAAATTGAGATCTCTAAGTGATCCTCATGGTAAAAGATACAATGTGAGAGTTTACAATATCCAAAGTAGCTAATGATCTTCCTAATACTGTCCAAATTTTGAAAAGTTTGTCAAACTACTTCTATATGTGTTCATTATCAAATATTGATGTGTTTATACTTTCAAAGTACTATTTTGACAAAGGTACCTTAAACAATAAGTTGTGTGAGCTATCCACCAAGTAAAATGAGATTCATTGAGACAATAAGATCCTACATTATACATGTTACAAATATTTATATGTCAGATTCAAATTATGTTCATTATTCATTTTACATGTCCTTACTTGAAATGTTTAATCCTTATTTTGGTTCTTTCATATGCTTCATTAGTAAAGATGATTATGCACTCTTTCATTTGACATTGTCTACTATGTTTTTAGCTATCGTATCATCTTATATAGTCATTGTTTTTCTATTTGAGGAGGTATAGTCTCTATTACAGATGCATGTATGTCCCCATGTGAAATGTCCAAATGTGTTTTAAATAAAGCATCTTCTAAGCAAAATCACGTGTTCACTTGTTATGCACCTTAATAACTCATATTCTGCATGTCACTACTTGCCTCACACCTTCGTGGATCATCTGTATGTATTCTTAGTGCCCAATGATTTTAATGAGTCATGTAAGTTCCTAAATATCACAATAAAGTTATATTTGCTTCATATATCATTATTCCTATCTCTAATAATTTATTCAGGTGTCTATATCACTGGCATATAAACATAAATCTCAAAGAGTTATGAACATTAAAGAATAATCTCAAAGATTAAAGATACAAGGTAAAGTGAATCTATATAATTATGTTTGGAAACTCAAGGATCAAAATACTTAGCATGGGCAATACTGATTCTTGTACTTCAGGGTGAACACTCAAGGGTGGTAATACCTAGCATGAGATGATCCCAATCTATATTATTAAAGGTGACGACAATCTAGGGGCTAAAAGGTTAGCATGGGTCAATCCCTATTTGTTTATTTATGTGGACCGCATCCCAGAGGGCACAATGAACCTAGTCCAATTTGGTGTTAAGTCTACTCTCAACTAAATGTAAAGTTATAATGCAATTGAAATACTGAGTAGCTCAAAATACTGACATGCTATTTGACAATGCCATAAAAATATATAGAAAGATGTGGCATTCAAATTCTAAAGAATGATTTTCTGACTGATATGCCTAGAAAGTAAAATCCATGAGTAATGATATTAATATAATCTAGATTTCTTAATTTTGTTCATGGAATTATGAAAATATCCTAAGAAACATGTTATTTAGATCGTGAAAACTATAACAGCTGAAATCACAAGGAATCACCAAGGTTTTGGAAATCGTAGGGGTAAACAATTTAAGAGAAAATGAATAACTAACTAAATTCTAGGGACCTAATGGGTGAAAGGAACCCACTAGTGAAATCCCACATACCTGGTGACAGAAACTACAGAAAAATCTTTTGAATTTTGAGGTTGAACTTGAAGAAAACCTCTCTTGTTCTATGGGAAACTATCACCTCTTTTCTCTTCTTTTTGTTCTAAGTTAGATGATTTTTTTGGAGAATGGGGATTCTGGGTAGTTTCTGAGTAGATTATTAGACTTAAACTGGGTAAAACAATGTATTTTAAGTAGCAAACACATAGGGGAAAAGACCAATGCGACCCTGACTTAAAAGCCAATGAAGTGGCTCCAAGACAAGTTTCACATGTCATTTAAAGCACCACGACCCTTCGAGTGGGTTGTGAAGATGCTCTGTCCGATAGGGATTCACAATTTTGAGAATAACTTTTTACTTTGAGCTTGTAAATTAGGAAAACTTAGTGTCTTTGGAAAGAAGATTTAGAGATATTTAATTTGATAGGTAATTGGCCACCTAATTCATTTTGTGCTGAAAATATATGATTATTTGAAGTTAACTCTAAACTCTAAGTCTAACAAGTCTCCTTCATAGATGACTTTACGGTTCATGTGGAGCTTCACAGACCGTTTAGACATACTTGGTCCTTAACTTGTGACTAAGGAAGAACCCCTTTTGATTGACCCACTTGACGACATGTCATCATCACCACAGACCGCCTAACTGTGTGTTAAGGTGGAGCCTGTCTAGAAAGTTTTGAAAAACCTACCATGAGCACATTAATGGACCATGTTCTCCTTCACGGCCCGTGTAGGGCTACTTGGAGGGTTTCACAGTCTAATTTTGGGCTTGTGGGTTGCCTACTTGACCCCTTTCTAGGTTTTCTTGGATCTAAAATGTTATAACTATGCTCATCAAGATTTATAATTATCACAGTTACATGTACTATAAGCACAAGTTATAAATTGGTTCTCTTGGATCTTTAGGGAATCAGGTGTTTGTCCGTCTCAATGGGACTTGGCGCGTGACGTTAGAAATTCAAATGACTTTTTTAGTTAGAAGTATGAAATGTCACAATAAGTCAAATCTATCAACAAAAGTATTGATGTATTTTATGTTGTTCCCACGTGTTCTAAGGAACCACGTTCTTCAACAACTAAATAAAAAGTAAGTGCGGAATTTAAATAAATCAACACATTACATGAAAAAATTCCACTCTCGTGAGTTTAAAAGCCATGCCTTACCCCCCCCCCCCCCAATTACCAGTAATTTTGAGTTTGCAATATTTTAAGGAGCTAACCATTATAACAGATAATTAAGAATCTAATCACTATAACACCTTATCCCCTCTCTATAATATGGTTCGATTGTATGCGTAGACGTCACATAAATAACTTTACCCATTGTTGGATCCCTTACAATACAAATCAACTTAAGATCTAGAATTTACAAACACTCAGCAAATCAATTAAATAACTAGAACCGTTATATATATTTCCTGATATGAACATGTTATATGCAATGTTGTTAATTGACTTTCTCACAGAAGACACATATAATTATCTTGTTATGTGATCTTTATTTGTGTGGATGACTTCAATGTAATCAAATTGGTGTTTTATATAGGAGTAGATAGGCATTTTTATCTTCCCAATTCAACACGAATTTGATCAAGGCTTTCTAAGATTTTAATCATTGTTTGACTTGGTTTGTTTTATGCCTTTGTTGTCTTAAGTGACTTAGCTAGTGGATCCACATACAAATAATGATATGATAAAAGTTTTATCTTGGAAAGTAAATTCTCTTTTTTCGATGCAGCAATTACAATAGATTCCATGTTATAGCTCATTTGGTCTATTGTAACTTAAAGATAATATCCCACAAAAGAACTATGATTTTTCCTTAAAGCCTTCATAATGTATTACTAAACGCTTGACCTTGTCTAATGATTATAATAACTTTGTTTTCTAAGCTTTTAAGTGCTCTACTCGCTTATACATTACAAGTTCTAAGGCTACTATGATATCATGTCTACGTATATGGATATTTTTTCATACTTGGTATTCATGTACTAATGCATATTTGTACCTATATTGTTTTATAATTTACCCCCCCCCCCCTTAGATTTGGATTGCTAATAGATATTGTATTGGTGAGTCCTCATACTCAAAGAGCAAATCAATGAAGATTATTTATTGCTTTTAGTGTTCACTTTTTAGACTTTGTGTGTTTTGTATGAGTTACATACCAATCACTCTTATGTTATTTTACAAAGATTTGTGAAGACATAGTTATAATTATACATTTATGTTCAACTCTCTTGAAGCTTCCTACCACTAAGCTTTCTAAGCCTTACAAACTTCATGGTTGAGTGAGTGTAAGGAATTGAGGATTAGTATACAGGTATTGATCAAGTTCCAAGTTAGGAAATACCAGGATACGGTCCTATGTGATGATATCCAATGCAAGTTTATTATGTACTACTCAGGAGACCTTGACAATACAGTCGTTCAACAGAACATGATGGGAGAACCAACACCTATTTACTTCTATCGAATGTACATACATATGTCATTCATCCTATGTCACCATCTCAAGTCAATAAGATGTATCAAAAGATGAGTGAGTTGAGGGATAAAAGGAATAAGGAGGAGGGACATGTGGAGGTCGAGAGCTATGAAGAGGAAGAAATGAGGAAGTTGAAGCATAAAGAGTAAGGGAGGACGTGGAGGTCAAAAGTTTATCACACAGAGGGATCATGCGTTGCAAGCTAACCAATCTAATTCTTCTCTCCCCCATTATATTTCCTTAATTTTGCAAAATTATAATAATGTCCTTCTAAAGGGACTACCAAGTGGATTTCCCCCTATTCAGGGAATTGAACATCAAATTGACTTCGTGTTGGGCTTAGAATGGCCAAACAAAGTGGCTTATAGATGTAATTCGGTGGATATCAAAGAGTTAAAAAAGAATGTCTAGGAACTCCTCAATAAGGGCAATGTGAGAGAAAGTACAAGTTTGTGCACTATTTCGTTTCTCTTGATTCCAAAGAAAGATAGAGCATGGCAAATGTGTGTTGATTGTCGGTCCATCAACAAAATCATCTTAACGTATCTTCATCCTATCTCTAGATTGGATGATATGATTGATGAGCTCAATGATTATTGTGTGTTTTCAAAGATGGCTCATTTTTGTCCCTGTCATAAATGTGATGATGCTTCCAATGTGACATCTTTGTTTGATGAAAATTTTGTTAAATTTTTTAAATACCCACTATGGTGTGATGACACACTTGCCAATGATGGAATTCTCTTTTATGAAAATGATAGTACATTTATTGGAAAGGGTAGTGTTAAGGTGGAAGATGATGCTTATGTTTTTAGAGTTACTTCTTCCTTGAGTGTTCCAATGTTTCAGATGAGTCACGATTCCCTAATATCTAAAGTAAAGTCATGATTCCCTAATATCTAAAGTAGAGGCTAAGCTTTAGAACATCTTGATTGAAGTTCAATTATGTGACACCTCTTTCTACTACATATGATGAGCCTCACACTTTTGAGTGGAGTATGTTTTTAGAAGGTAAGAGTACTAATCAAATAAAAGTGGGTGTACTTGATCCAAGTTTATGGATTTCCTTTGCATTTGACCCTGGTAGTGAGTTGAATTGTGATACTTGTGTGTTGATGCTTGGTCAAGATGAAAAGCATAATGTGGGTGAATCTATTAATACCTTTCCATATGATGAAAATCTTTTCTTAAGGGTTTAAAATCCACTTGAAAGGCCTACATTGTGTACGGGGAAGGGTAGTTTTCTTAAACCCTATTCTTTACTGCCGCTTTAAGGATAATCTTGTTGATGGTGCATCTTATCGGGGTAGGAGCTATTTGTCAGAACAAGGTGAAATTTATCTTAAATTCACCATAATGTCTTTTTGTGTTTTTTCTTGTAAGGTAATGAGTGCTAGAATCCTTGAACTTAGTTGTGATTTTGCATACTGGAACAACTTAGATGACCTTAGTGTACGTGACACATTTCTCTGTTATCTATTTTCATATGATGATACTCATGCTTGTGTGGGTAGCATATTTTATTTTAGTAGTGGTATCAATAGGTCAAATAAGAGTCTTCTTGAATCGATTCTAGGTAATTCCTTCCTATTTGACCCAGTGTTGGTTTAAATTGTGATGAGTGTGGTACTAACACTTCCTTTTTTCATATGATTCTTACTTGGTGTTATTACTTGATCATATGTGCTTGAATGAGGTACGTTTTCCAATTTCTGTGGGAAATACTTTTTACTTGACCCCGCTCATGAATTGGGAATAATTACATTCTTAAAGTTAGCTAGTGAATTGGATGGGATCTTAATTTACGTCAACATTATTTATACCTTTGCACTTAGGTATGAGAGTGTTCATGTGCCACTTGTCTTAAAAGGGGAATTATGCTTGTTGGGATGTGTAACCAATGAGGGTTTACATGTGTGGTTACTCATGTTTATTGGTTCCTTCGCTCTATGCCTTTGTCAAAGTTTCTTACGTAGCCAAGTTTCTCTTGATTTGATGGGTTACAAACCCTTTTTTATCATTTCGATGCTTGGTTATATGTTAAATTTGTGAATCCTTGGTATGGTGATAAAATAGTTATTTCTAATGCTAACCATCATGCCATGAAAATCTTATTATTATTCACTTTCCCTATGGTTTTGCAAGGTTTGGATACGAGGACGAATCCTTCTCAAGAAGAGGAGAATGATGCAATTCATATTGCCTCAAGGCCACTCACTTATAGCCAAGTTTGGGAACTTCAAAGTATTGAAGGATTGTTCACAAGGATAAAGGTTCTTGAGCTTGTATTGATGGCTAACAAAGGGTTTCATGACTTGAAGATCGCATGGGGGAACAAAGGAGGACAATTGACGACACTGCCACTTTTGGTATGAAGGAGCCCGTCGGCGCATTGCTCTGGAGTGGTCATTCCCTTTCATGTACCTCTATGTTATTTTGGTTATGTTTTACTTATAAATAATATTCCATATGTAGCATGTTCCTTTTCTAGGGGCACTACATTTTATGATGTAGGTTCAAATATTAAGTGTGATAGGACTCCACGATATGTTTTGTTAGAAAAAATGAACAAGAATGATAAAAATACAAGGAATCCAAAATAAAACTTGTTTGGCTTAACACGTTAATACGTTTCTTGAAGATAGTTGGAGTCTTTCCCATGAGATTTCGGAAGAATAAATAACAACTCTATCTTCGGAATTCAACTAAGCCACAAAACAAGTAGCATTCAAGAATGTTGCTCTTCTATTCTTGAATTGGTGATTTCACCTTTTGATTAATGTCTCACAAGTGTTTTTCAAGGGAAAGTACTTTTGTTTGAATTCTTTTTATTTTCAACCAAATAAACTCAATTTATTGTAAAAAGGTTTTGTAAGAAAAATACTTTAATTAAATTGTATTTATTATAGGTTCTGAATTAAAAGAAAAAACTTATCTTTCAGAATTCCATAACGTAGAATTAAAAAGCTTCTTCCAAAAGACCCATAACGTAGACTTAAAAACAAAAGTGAATGTTACAATTCACATTATATATTTTGTATATTTCAAAAAACTATTAATGGAAGAATTTGTTTCAAAATTAATTGAACACTAACTCTTACAATCCACCACTTGTTTCAAGAAATTTTATCTTTGAAAATTCCAAAATATTTAGAGACATTAATCTAGCAACATGCATTAATAATGGTGTCTTTTGGACTCGAACCATTAGCGATTGAAGGTTTTCTAAATCTAGACTACTTAGTGAACAAATCTTGAACTAAGTGGTTCATTGAATGAAGTTAGAAAAATACTCCACTATCACTATGTTCCGGTGAAAATCGAAATCCTTTGATACCTTATGGCCATGTGTTCCGAATCCTTTTAGCCAAGTACTTTAAGATTTCCCTGTTAAAATCTTATTGAAGTGGTCTCCACTTCGCACTTAGTGCGGTGAATTTATCAAGAGTAACTTCGCATACTGCGACCAAATAGTCTATGAACTTCATTAACAGAAATTAATATCATCCTCCTTTATAGCAAAATATCGGTAAATCTATCAAGAGTATTCCTACATACTCCAATCGAAATCGATTTATAGACTTATTAAGAGAGTATAATTTCACCCTTCTCTTCAGTAGGAATATCGGAAAAATTTATCAAGAGTTTTCTTACTAACTCCAACTGAGATCAGTCTTACAAATTCAATTAAGAGAAAATAATATCAATCATGCACATCTATTTGTTTCATTTTATTTGAAAATGAGAATTTTATTGATGTGATTTACAATTGTAACTTTACTTGTTTTTCCCCTTTGAACCCACGAGTACATCATTAGGTAGGGTTACCATAAAGTACAATTAATTTACAACAGGCTTTATTCCCATCCCATTACAAGATTCCACCTCTAACTCTTTGCCTAACCCTTTAGATAAAGGATCTGCTAAATTAAATTTGGACTTCACATATTGAAGAGATATCAAGCCTTCCTCCAATAATCTCCTCACATGATTGTGTTTGAGACGAACTTGTCTCGACTTGCTATTGTAGAAATCACTTGAAGCCGAAATATAGCAGTTTGATTATCACAATAGATAGTTAAAGGTGGTACTGACTTACTCCACAAAGGAATATCTATCAACATAGATCACAACCAATCAGCTTCCTCTCCAGCAGAAGACATAGCTATAAATTCTGACTCCATGGTTGAATGAGTAATACATGTCTGCTTCTTTGATTTCCAAGAGATCGCTGCTCCAGCCAAAGTGAAAATCCAAGCAGTAATAGATTTTGATTCATTCGGATCAGAATTCCAAGTAGCATCTATAGCCTTCAAGAATAACGAGAAATGTAGAATAATGTAAGCCAACATTAATTGTACTCTTCTGGTATCTTAAAACATAAATTAATGCATTCCAATGTTCAATGCGGGATTACTAGTAAACTTGCTCAAAGTTCCTATTACATAACTAATATCCGACCTTGTACAATGCATGACATACATAAGACTCCCAACAATCTGAGAATATGTCAGCTGATCAAGAACATCACTAGAAGTCCGCATTAGATTGATGCTATGATCAAATGGTGTAGGAGTAGGTTTGTCGTCAAAGTGACCAAACCTCTTTAGAACTTTCTCAATATGACATAATTGAGTAAGAGTCAAGCCATTCGCTGATCTTATAATTTCAATACCCAAAATTACATCAGCTTCTCCAAGATCTTTCATTTCAAATTGATAAGCTAGAAGTGATTTTGTTTCTTTGACTCTTTCAATATCAGTTCCAAAGATCAACATATCATCTACATAGAGACATATAATAACACTAGATTTTTCTTGAAAATTTTTAATATGAAAATATCACCACCATTCTATTGAGTAGTCATTAAAAATAATTACTCTTCTAAATTTCTCATTCCATTATTTTGGAGCTTGTTTTAATCCATAAAGAGATTTAAGAAGCTTATCAAGTTTGTGTTCTTCACCAGGTATGACAAATACTTTTGGTTGTTTCATGTAAACTTCTTCATCTAGATCATCATTTAGAATTCCAGTCTTCACATCTATTTGATGTATTACCAGACTATGAATTGCGGCTAAAGCAATCAAGATTCGAATAAAAGTCATTCGAGTTACAGGTGCAAAGGTATAAAAATAATCAATATCTATAAATTGACTAAAACCTTTTGCTACCAATTGAGCTTTGTACTTTTCTAAGGTACCATCATATTTTTTCTTTCTAAAGATCTATTTACAACCAATAGATTTACATCAAGGAGGGAGGTATGATCAAATCCATGTATTGTTTAACATAATAGAGTGTATTTCATCATCAATAGTTTCACGCCAGAAAGGAGCATCATGTGAATTCATTGCTTCGACATAACTTTCAGGATCCCTTTCAACTAAATAGACATAAAAATTTGGTCCAAAGTTGGTTTGGCTGATCTTGCACTACGTCTTAGTTGACTTTCTTCCTAAGGTTTAACTATTTTTTTAAGAGGAGATATAGAAGAACTTGTATTTTGTTCAAAAGATTCTTTTTTCTAGGAAATATATGCTCAAAAAAGGTATCATGCAACGATTTAATAATTGTGTGAGGGCTTGGAGTCTCAAGATTCAAAAATATATAAGCCTTACTAGTTTGTGAATAACTAATAAATACATAATTTAATTTTTCTATATCCGATCTTAGTCAATTGTTGATCTAGTAATCTAACAAGAGCCAAACAACCCTACACTTAAAAATAATTTATATTTGACTTTCGATTCTTCCAAAGTTCATATGGATATGAATCACGTTTCTTGGAAGGAATTCGAATCAAAATATAACATGTAGAAAATAAGGCTTCGGTCCATAAATTTTCAGTGATACCAGATCCATAAAGCATAGAGTTAACCATTTCAATGAAAGTTTTATTTTTTCTTTACGCTACACCATTTTGTTGTGCTGTATAAGACATAGTCAATTGTTTCTCAATGCCTTTTTTTCACAAAAATTAATAAAATCTGATTTTAAATATTCTCCACCTCTATCGTATCTAATTGATCTAATCTTAAAACTCAATTTATTTTCAACTTCTGCTTTATATGTTTTAAAAGTCTCACATGTCTTATCTTTTGTTTTTAAAGGAAAGAGATATATACCTTGAGTAATTGTCAATGAAAGTGATAAAATATCTTTTTCGATGACGTGATAAAATATCTCTTTCCATGAAGTGATAAGTAATCCATTTCACAAATATCAGTATGGATTAACTCCAAAAGTGTGGATATCCTTTCAAC
The DNA here is from genome assembly GCF_036512215.1 of Solanum lycopersicum. Lineage (NCBI taxonomy): Eukaryota > Viridiplantae > Streptophyta > Magnoliopsida > Solanales > Solanaceae > Solanum > Solanum lycopersicum. The sequence goes on from NC_090808.1 coordinate 61,266,796, forward strand.
ATGCTTAAAAGATTTCTTTATTATTTTATATGTACTACAAGTAATACATTTAGCAACATGATCCTTTGCACAATCTTTAATTAATCCATTTTTCATCATAAGTTGAATGGATCTAAATTTCACATCACCAAGACGTTCATGCCATAAATCTAAAGACTCCACAACATAGGCAGAAATATTTTCATTTTCAATTTTGAGTTTGAACATGCTATTTGTAGCATAAATTTTTCCAACAAACATGCCTTGTTTAGACAAAATAAATTTATCTGCCTCAAAAATAATTTTAAAACCATGCTTTGAAAGAAGCTTACCTGACACCAAGTTCTTTCGAATATCAGGAACATGCAATACGTCTATCAATGTGACCATCTTTCCGGAAGTGAATTTTAGTTCAACAGTTCCCTTTCCCACAACCTTAGCAGAGGATGAGTTTCCCATATGCAAGACTTTATCGCCCCCCACTAATTCATAGGTCATGAAATAATTTCAATTACCTGATGTATGATGAGTTGCATCAGTGTCTATCCACCATTCTTCTTGATCTCCCGTTAAAAATGCTTCTGTGACCATTGCTATCAGTTCATTTTTTGTATTGTTATTTGCCTTTTCTTTCTTCTTTTCAGCTTTAAGAATTTTACAATCACGTGCATAGTGACCAATTTTATGACACTGATAACATTCAATCAACTTAGAATTAGAATTAGTACGCTTGAAATTTTTACTCTTCTTTGCCTTCAAAAATTCATTATTTGCAGGTTCCTTTTTTATCTTTTCTTCAACAACACGAGCTTTCATGATGGGTTTTTTCAAGAGGTTATTGTCACGATATCATATCTCTTGTTCAATTTGAAAGTGTTGCAATAACTCTTCAAGAGTCAAATCTTCTTTCTTGTGTAAAAGTTCTCTTATGTACTCTTTCCAAGATAAAGGAAGTTTTGAGACAATAGCACCAGCATGAAAGTTTTCATCAAGATCAATTCCAGATATAGCAATTTTATTAGCTATAAGTTGAAATTCTTGTACATATTCAGTGATTGACTGGTCATCAACCATTTTGAACTCCATATAATTTGAAATAAGAAATTTCTTTGAACTCGCCGCTTCTACTAAATGAATAGCTTTAAGAGTATCCCAAATCTCCTTAGCAAATTTGCACTTAATATAATATTTATTGGACATTCTTTCAAGAATATAATTCTTGCATAAGTAATCATCATCTTGCCATTTGGCAATTTGTTCTTTAATTAAAGTAGCCTCGTCCGCTGCTACCTCAGAACCAGGAGCGTTAGGACAAGGTTTCTCAAGAACATATGCCAATTTTAATCGTCTTAAAAAGAATTTCATCTTTCCACCCCATCTAGGAAAGTCTTTACCATCAAATATTTCAAAACCAGGATTAGGAAAATATGGAATAATGTTCATTATTGATGTGGATGTCATAGTGACAATTATCTTCAAATTGTTAGAACAAATGAACAGGAATGATAAAAATACAAGGAATCCAAAATAAAACTTATTTGGCTTAACACATTAATACGTTTCTTGAAGATAGTTGGAGTCTTTCCCACGAGATATCGAAAGAATAAATAACAACTCTATCTTCGGAATTCAACTAAGCCACAAAACAAGTAGCATTCAAGAATGTTGCTCTTCTATTCTTGAATTGGTGATTTCACCTTTTGATTAATATCTCAGAAGTGTTTTTCAAGGGAAAGTACTTTTGTTTGAATTCTTTTTCTTTTCAACCAAATAAACTCAATTTATTGTAAAAAGGTTTTGTAAGAAAAATACTTTAATTAAATTGTATTTATTATAGATTCTAAATTAAAAGAAAAAACTTATCTTTCAGAATTCTATAACGTAGAATTAAAAAGCTTCTTCTAAAAGACCCATAACGTAGACTTAAAAACAAAAGTGAATGTTACAATTCACATTCATGTATTTTTTATATTTCAAAAAACCTTTAACGGAAGAATTTGTTTCAAAATTAATTGAAACACTAACTCTTACAAGTTTTTCACAGATTCAACTCTTGGTGAACCGTACTTGATCTTTGGGCACAATTTTCTTACTTAACATTATTAGCTTTTAGGCATACTAGATCCTTGTCCCAATAAACATTGTTATTCACGATATGCTTTATAGGCCTTGTAGACCAATTGTTCAATGATAAAAATGTTAACAGGATTTGATTTTGGCTGATGTCTTAATGTATTTAAACTAAAAAAAGGTATATATGAAGGGAACTCTTTCAAAGATTTACATTATGGATTTATCTCATCTTATTTCATGTATGACTGAAGTATATATCATATAGATTTGATTCGCTTGGTCAAGTTGAGGCACAAAGTTCCAATTTTCCTAGGCCAAGGTTTGGGTTGTGACAAATATTATATTACAACACTAGGTTCAAATATCCGAGAAAGTCTATGTCTACTTATGGGTGTGTAGACTCACATGCTTATAATTAGGAGCCTGCAAGATATTCAGAAAATGTGACCCTATTTTTCGTATGCTTGATCATGCATTAGTGACATGCCTTAAGAATTGCTTCTAATTTGTATGTTACTGTGTTTCTTTCAAAAATGCCTGCGAAAAAATCAACTCATAAGTCAGAATAGACATACTTATCCATAAGTGAACTTCAATGGGTTGTCTAAGACTCACGGAGTTCTAACTACGACCATCATCTGGCCATACACCTTAGACTTCATTTTCACTACCCACTGAAAGTCCTACGAATTGTCCCTACAATACATATGCCACCACCAAGTTCTTTTGATATCGACATAAGGGGATCCATTCAATTGCTCAACTAGCTTGTTATTGGGGGCAAAACCTTTAAGGTGCTCAAAATGGGTCAGCATGTTTTAGAATTAAGGAATTGGTTTATATGAATCCTTAAGTTTTCAAGGGGTCTAACCTCGAATAGGATCCCCAAAACTTAATCAATAGGATATTGAGCCTTTTTGAGTCATTCATGTTATTGAGCAGAGAAAGTTATGAGAAGATTCGCGAGAAGGGGATACATCTTCCATAATCTAGAAAGAGTTTGTATGAGCCTTTTGTTGATAACTTTTTACCCTTAGATATTAGGGATACCAAGGTGGATGAGTTTGTAGTACACGATGTGACAGATTATGTCTTGCTTCCCAATTTGCTCCTAGATTAGTTTGTACTATGCAAGTGAGGATGTGTTGAGTTGTGCTCATACATGGATCCTATATGGTGAGCTAGTGTTTACAACAGTTTTGGACGAATATATGATATTTCTAGGTTGATGGATTTTCTACATCAAATGAAAGAGATTATAAGTTGAAGGTTATTTATCCAATAACGATAAGGTGAATAATAAGAGGGACATATCAATTAACAATAATTGAGGATGTTAGGAAGTTAGTGGAAAGTTCTTCTTTAATATAGCATCATCAAGACCTTTCACCTTATGCGGCTAATGCACCATCTATGATATAAGAGACCCAAATATGATTAGAAAGTTCAGACTGGTCATGGATAGAGTTTCAGAGCACTAAGATTACAGTCACATAAAAACATAGTTCATAATAATTTACAATATCCTCCATGTAATAAATATGGTGAAGGACATTTAGGAGGAGTGAAATGGCTCAGACGTGATATTCTCTACTTTGGGCCTAGGCTCGCCAATTTTAAAATGTGTCACTAGTTAGTTAGGCATGCTTACTTATATACCCAACATCTCTCATGTGTTTTGCTGATGTGGAACTTTTTATCTTAAGTTGGAGCGTCACAAGGAGTGTCATTTGTGTATTTTAACACCCCGCATTAGAATATTAAGGTCGTAAAGAATTTTTCAAGGCTAATCAAGATTCAAAATTTCTTGGATTTGTCTGGATATTATATGATATTTGTAGATGATTTTCCTCTATTTCTTCCCCATTGACCAAACAGACTTAGTAAAACACCAAGTTCCAATGGTTAGATAGGTGTGAGGAAAGTTTCCAAAAGCTAAAAACTCTGTTGATTTTGGCTCTTGTTTTCTCCTACCACATGGAATCGATAGGTTCATAGTATATTCTGATGTTTTAGGAATAAGTATTGGGTATGGTCTGATACAATATGTGAATGTAGCAACTTACACTTCTAGGCAATGCATTAATCATGAGAAGAACTATCAAATTCGCTATTTAGAGTTAGTTATGTAGTGCTTTCGTTGAAGATTTGGGACCATTATCTATATGAAGTTCATGTTGATATCTTCACTAATCATAAAATCCTTTATAACATTTTCAAGTAAAGAGATTTGAACCTCAACTAAAGGAGATGAATTGAGTTGCTTAAGAAATATGATATTGACATTGTCTATCATCCGAGAAAAGCAAATATGATAGTTGATGCTTATATACATCTCTACATGGGAAATTTATCTCATATGGAGGAATTCAAAAAGGAAATGACAAAAGATATCCATCGATTAGAAAGTTGGTTGTTATTACGATGGGTATAATTTTTTTACCTTTTATTATGGGTTGCTAAAACCCAAAGTCTAATGGTGTAATTATGGGGTTTGGTATTGATTTAATGTAGTGGTATTGTGTTTTGCTCTATCTTATTATTGTTTAAGGTTGCAAACTTAGAGGGTATCTGAATTGACTTAAAAGTTGGTCAAACTTACTTTGAAGTTAGCTTTTGACTTCTGAAAGTATTTAGCAAATATAAAAAATAATTTAAATAAGTCAAAATTGACTTAAAATAAGGTAGGAAGTGTTGGCAAGGTAAAATATGACTTAAAATAAGTCAAAACCAAAAGTAGGTCTCCCCTACTTTTTTTTTAACTTAAAAGTCATTTCAGTTTGACTTTTTATTATTGACTTAAAAGCTACTTTGTAAGTCAATCCAAACAAACTCTTAATCCTATTTTTTTTAGGAAAAATTACTTAACTACCCACCACTTATTATCATATTTTCCCTACCATTTTAAGAAATATAAAAAAAATCCCTTATTTTGCTCCATCATTCCTTTTTCCAAATACATTAATTAAAAATCTCATACCTTGAACTTCTTTTTTTCATGTCACAAATCTCTCTATAATTACATCAACTAATCTATTTTTAATTTCAAATCTTTTTTCTTTCAAATTAATCTATTTTTGAACTTCAAATCTTTTCTTTTTTCAATTAATGATTTCAAGTTATTCAAGACCAGCCATTGCACAGCCACATTATCAAAGATACGTATGTTTGATGTATTCATTTATTTTGATTCTTAAATTAGTCTTTGTTAATGTTATCATCAATCCTATACATGACTACTACAATAGCCTTTGTTTTATGCACTATATCATGTTCATATTTAAGGTATTGATACATAACTCAAATGTTGTTAAATATTCAAAACTGTCTATCATTTCAATATAAATATATTTGATACATAAAATTTGTGTTATGTATCACACACAAAAGAAACTATGTTAGAACAATTACATGTATAATGCATTTTTTTTAATTTTAAAATATAGTATAACACAAATAAAATAAGATACATAAATAATAATGTATCATGCACTAATTTTTTGAGTATGATACGTATATTTGAATTTATACTAAATGTACCCGATATATAGCAATTATAAAACAGTAACGTATCGATCTCAAATCTAACATGTTATGACCAACAATTACTTATTTAATTTATCTAGTAGAAATGCAACAATTATATATTTAAACAAGATACATAAATAGAGTAATGTATTGATAATATCCATCTCGAAACACAATTCAATAAACAATCACACAATATTATAAAAGGGATATATGATCCATCAAAGTTATGTATATCTTCAGTCTTTTTGTCTGTCGTATTAATGCACAACAATTACATTGAAAATTCAGACTCTTGTTTCTTCACCTCAAAATGTATCGGATGTAACACTTCGAAAATCCAAGACGTGTTCTAGAGCCTAACATAAGTGTTATAAGTTCTAGACACTGTTTAAAAGGTCTATTTGAATGAATATAAGTCATTTAGGAAGTCTAGAAACCAAAACGTCCAACAACGTCCATGACGTCCGGAAAGTAGTTTAAGGAGGTACTAGCGCGCCTTAACCTTTTAACTAGCTTTTAGGAGTCAGAAATTCATGAAAATTGGTGGAAGGGTGTCTAACATGTGTTTAAGTTTATTTAGGGTCGAAATTTCCGGATACGACTGCACAAGAACCAACCAAGGGCCCTTGAAAAGGACCCTTGCATTTTGGGGTCAAGCATGCCTGGCAGTGTTCACCTAAGAAGGCAGACGACGGGGTGTTGGTTGATCGTCAAGGCGTCGATGCCATCCGTCGACCAAAACTTAGACAAATCCTTGAAGGACCCTAATTTCATAGTCTTTGAATCGAAAACAGATGTGCATCATGGAAGGGCACAGTGACCGTCGATTCACAGACGGACTGTTAATCGGGGTCTCGTCTGTGAGGGCTGTGAACTGCTGCACGTTTTTAGTTGGTTCTAATTAATTGATTAAGTGGTTAGGTAATCATTTAGGGTATTAATAAAGCATAATTAATTTAATTAACCCCCTCCCCATATAAAGACCCCAACCCCATTAGAAGAATCACAACTCATAAAACAAAACTATCTTCCTTCTCTCTTCTTTCTCTCTCTATTGGAAGGCACCATTGAAGACCAAGCTTGGAGAGGTTTTAGGGGCTGTAAAGGGGAGATTTCACCATAAATTCTTCATCAAACATTAAGATATGGGATGTAATTCACCTTTGAGACCTCTTTCCTCAAAGGGTTCCTTCAAAATTGATTTTCAAAGTTGAGTTTTCAAGTAGGTTTTCATCCAATACGAAATTGATGTTATGAATTGTTTTGTTTATGATTTATTTTGGATATTATGAATATATTAAAATGTATTCTAACCTAATTATGATATATCTTGATGGTTTGGTCTAGTTTGTAGAAGATGACCCTTAGCCCTAGGCTTTGATCTTGATATGATTGTATTGTATTGGTTCAATTAACTTGGTTATTGATTGAATTACTACTAGATGATATTTTTATACTAATCATGAATGAATTAGGGTTAATTGTAGTCTTTTTATGCTAGTTCTTGAGAAGATGATCTAGGTTATGAAGTATGTTGTGAATTGACCCAAGTATCTTGTCTTAAGCTATGATCTAGTATTGAATTGTGATGTAGTGATTATTCTAGCCTTGTTATCATATTGGTTATTGACTTATGATGATGCATACCCAAATTAGGTTGAATTGAGGGTTTGTGGTAAGACCTTGATGATGAACTATGAAGGAGACTTGGTAAGTGTTATGATCCCTATCCTTTACTTCAAATTGTGGTTAATTGTAATTAAGTCATGATGTTGTATTAGAGTATGCCTTATATTAGGATATATAGGGTGGTATGATGTTTATTGAAATGTCTTGACTATGGTTGTGAGGAGTTGGCTTAAGATGTAAATGTTATAAGGATGAATGATTTACCATAATGTGCCTTATCATGATGTGCAATGTAAATGTGCTAACTTCACCTATGTGAATTGAAATGAAAGGACAATATTCATGCAATTCCTATTGAGCTATGATGATGATTTTATACAAGGGTTAGACCCTATGACCTATATTAAGTTATGATGATTAATAAAGATATTAAAGACATTTCAAAAGGGACTCTAGTTTAGCATCGAGTGAACTAGAGAAAGAAGTGTCCCTTCCTACATAGGGAAGGTAGGATCACTAATGTACTCTTGAGATTGCAGACTATAGTGCATGCAACATAAAGAGGGTCCCAACTATATCTCCTAGTTCTTGAACTATCTTGCCCCCATAAGAATACTAGCTAGTGGATTCACGTAGTTGCTATGTTTCATGTCTTGGTACTACCTTGGCAAGTAGCCCGCCATTTTTTGGTTTAGGATCTATGACATCGGATTCCAAATTAGCTCATGTGGTCTATGTCGGTTAGAGCAAGATGTTCCCAAAGAGGTAAAATGAATTAAAGGAATGAACTCTAACTAGGATGACCTAAGGGGTTTAGCTTAGTCTAGGTAAGGGTATGAGACTCTACCTAAACATTGCACTAGTTAGACTTAAAGGGAGTCTTAGGAGGATGTTTGTATGTATGAATATGCTTATAATTCTATATGACATGTATATGATGAACTTGTACATTATTGATATTATATGTTTATTGGTGTCACTTATGAATATGTGTTGGTATATATTGTTAAAGTATGATGCTATGTACTCTTAAATATTATGATATGTGAAGTGGAGTGTTGGTCATGATTCTTATTGGGTTACTTGATTGAGTAAGGTTATGGGGTTTTGCTTAGTCATTGCACTTGTTGACTTGATAAGGGTTCATGGTTACTTATCTTGCTTTAGTCATGTTGAAATGTACTCTTATTCATGCATGTTGCAATTATGACTTGATAATAGAGTTACTTGACTGTGTATGCAATTAAATGATATGCATGTTGACTTGACTAGTTTGATGTTGTTGGTCTTGTGATGCACAAGCCTATGGCTTAAGGACTATGTCTTATTGATTTGGTATGGTCTTCTTGAATATGCATAATGTCTTAAAATAACATGTTTTCAAGAAAGGTCCCTTTTTAGCATGATTTGATAATATGTGTGCATATTGTCTCATACTTAGTACAAGTGGCGTACTAGCCCCATTTCTTCTTTTTCTCCAACATTTTAGGTTCCGATCATTGAAGTGATTTTCAAGAAGACTTGAAGAAGGCTTGAATCTCTTGATCATCCAAGTAGGGTAGGTCCTCAATTTCCGAGGGTGATGTCACTATCCAGCTTATGGAGTTGTTTAGTTAAAGACTTCTATGGTTCTTTCTTTTCCATTTAATATGAAACATTGTATAGCCTATGTAAGACATTCTTACTTTGATGTATGGGTTATGCCCAAGTTATTACACTCTTATTAGATGGTTTGAGATGAGACAACTATTATGACTATGTTATTTTCCATATATTTATGTGCAATAAAAGTGGAAGACTAAGTAATCTTCTTATACGAAGGGTCTATGTATACTTGATATATATATATATATATACACTATGCGTATGTAGAGGTCTATGTAAACCTTCGAGTAGATGTAATGAAAAGTTTTAAATTTTCTGCTAAATTTGACCTATTAAATGTAATGATGTAAACTAAGAGGCTAGTCCTAATCCTCAAAGAGGACGCCGACGCCGGTTACGTCTAGGGGCTAAACCCGGGTGTGACATCAGATATCCATTTATCTTGTAATTTTGTCAACAATTTCGCAATTTCAATTAAAAAAAATTCAGTTTTTTAGAAGAATGAGAAGAAGAATGTTGTATTAATATGTAATGTATCTCGAATTCTTATCAACAATTTTGATTCAAAAATTGAGAGTATTGGAAGAATGGAAAGAAGAATTTTGAATTTTGAATTGTGCTATCCTGTTACAATTTGCCATGGATTGAATCTTATTGTCAAAGGCACTTCCCCATGATTTTCTTCAACTATATATTGAATTTCTAAGTTTTTCTCATCTCATGATCTCCTCCAGTTCTAGATTTAAGACTCACAAAAGAAATTAGTTGTCCAACAACTATTCATTTTTATCATACTAAATTTTTAGCAACTTTGAAACTAATTTAAATGGTTCTTCGATGAACATGAGAAAGATGATTAGGAAGAAGAAATTTGATTTTTTTTTCGAATTGCTGGTTTTGTTAAGAATTGTATATGACTGATTGGCAGTAAGAAGAAACATGTTAGCGTAATTTATGGGATTTTAATTTTAATTTTTTGTTTTTTTATCCCTTATCAATGTATCAGCTTGATACATAATGTATATTCATTGTGGTTTATGTATTCGGATTGTGTAAAATTAAGGGATTATTGTAATTAGATGAAAAAGTAGGGATATAATGTAATACATTTTTATTTATATGTGATTAATACTCAAAAGAGATCAATTAGAGTGGGTAATTAGTTTAATTTGAATAGTTTCTTGAAAGAGGGCCCTCCTAGAAATAAGCATATCAAGTGTTTGCAATTGTTTTATAGTTTTAAAATACTTTTGGGCATGTTCGTGGATGAATATATATTAATTTATGGATAATGTAATGACTCGAATCTTAGTTTTGAGTTTTAATAACCTGTTTTAATATACGAGATTTTGTACAAGTTTAAATAATTATATGAGACTTGTTTTAAGGGATTCTGGTGAATTTTGAAACAAGATAACACAAAATGGACAATTCAAGCATGTTTTGATGCATAACAATGCTTCATGATTGTAAAACATTGGATCATGATCGCATTTCAAAAGAAATTTAGGCGTTGCATTTGCAAGGAACTAGTCACATTCGCAAAAGAGGCTCGATCGATTTCCCTTCATAATCATACGGCCTCTTATAGTGATTGCGCTGGGCAAGTATAGAGGTTGAAACTTCAAAAATTATTTCATTCTGATATCTTTTGGTGTTTTGAGATTGATTTAATGAGACTTTTGAAAGGTATCACTATTAAAGTTGGGGCAAGCCCTCTAAACTCAAATTAGGTTATCTACAATGATTATCCATGTAATTTAAGCCTTCAACCTATGATTTTGAAGTGTAAAATTAAATGATTTTGCTCTAGATTTAGCTCTCATATGATTTTATTGCTTATGAGATTAAGTCAAGACAAAGAAATAGTAGTGACAACTATAGCAAAGAGTAGTGATGAAACAATTCTTTGATTTGAGAGCATGCTTCCTATATGAAATAAAACTAACAACAATGAACTTACCAAATGAAAAAGGAAACATCTAATAATATTTTTGCTCTATTAGAACACTGAATTATGTATCATACTAGAAAACTCATGTACTAATCAAATGTGACATCACTCAAGATAATAATAGAGTAGTGAAGTTTGTAGCATGTAAAACTATAACAATTTTATATATCATTTCATAAATCCCATATTAACTTTCACATTTGTGATTTTGATACAACTATACTACACTCAATCATTAAGAATTACATGGATGATAATCATCTTAAAAGCAAATGGGATTTGTCAAGAAAGTTACACATTTGATCTATGCTTAAAACTAGAAAGACTAGAAATACTTTTTTGGTGTGTTCATCCTCAATGACATTTGAACCAATGATTGGATGGTCAAATCTAGTTAGATTTTTGTGATTCTTGATTCTATGGACTCCTCTGTTTGTCTAATATCAAATTGTACAAAAAAATTTGAGTTTTATCCAATGAATTTCGATAAAATGATCAAATACCACAAAACACTCCAAGAAAATCATTGAAATGACCCCTTGCTATTCCAAACGAATTATGTCCCAAATTTCTCATCCAAATAATCCAAATAAACACTCTAAATATAAGCTTACGAAATTTCCTACACGGTGAAAAAAATTTCACTCAAATCCATCAAGTATATCTCAAGTTATTTCCAGATCAATTGAGCATAGAAGCACACCTCCAACAAGTTGAATATTGCATTCCATTTTTTATCCCCAATCCTTGTCTTGGTCGCCTACTAGTCAATACCGTTGATAAAAGTTACATCTAACGGCCTATATTTAAAATTTCGGAAAGCTATGAATCCGCGTCAAATGGCTCTCCACCAATCAGATTTCAGCTTATGGATATGACTCTTTTTCCTCTCACTATTTAAGCCTTCTCATTTTCCCTGGATTATTCACATCAAAGAGAGAAATCTCAGTAGAATCTACACAAGCAGATCCAATTCTCTTCTCCATTTCTGCCTCCTTTCTTCCTAGCCCTAGTTCTCTCCCTATTTGGGAATTTCATTTCTTCGCTTTGAAATGGCCACTGAAGAACCAGTCATCGTTAACGAGGTTGTTGAAGAGCAAGCCGCTCCTGAAACTGTCAAGGATGAGGCAAACCCTCCGGCCAAGTCTGGAAAAGCAAAAAAAGAGACCAAGGCGAAGAAGCCTGCTGCACCAAGGAAGAGAAGCGCTACTCCGACTCATCCTCCTTACTTTGAGGTAATTGAAAATTGAATTTTCAGTTTTGTGTTTGAATTATACTTGATTATATAATTCTTTTGTGCTTTGTTGAATGTGTATTGAAGTTGATATTGGATTGTATCGTGCAGATGATTAAGGATGCGATTGTGACATTGAAAGAGAGAACTGGATCCAGCCAGCACGCTATTACCAAGTTCATTGAGGAAAAGCAGAAGAGTCTACCATCTAATTTCAAAAAATTGTTGCTTACCCAGTTGAAGAAGTTTGTTGCTTCTGAGAAGCTGGTGAAAGTTAAGAACTCTTACAAGCTTCCATCAGGTTCTAAGCCTGCTGCTGCTGCTGTCCCGGCGAAGAAGAAGCCTGCTGCAGCAAAGTCAAAGCCTGCTGCGAAACCAAAAGCCGCCGTCAAGCCCAAGGCAAAGCCCGCTGCCAAGGCAAAACCCGCTGCCAAGGCAAAGCCCGCTGCCAAGGCAAAGCCCGCTGCCAAGGCCAAGCCCGCTGCCAAGGCCAAGCCTGCTGCCAAGGCAAAGCCCGTTGCTAAGGCTAAGCCCAAAGCAGCGGCTGCTGCCAAGCCCAAAGCTGCTGTTAAACCTAAGGCTGCTCCTGCCAAAACCAAGGCTGCGGTCAAGCCAAATCTGAAGGCTAAGACGACGACAGCTAAGGTTGCAAAAACCGCTACGAGAACGACTCCAAGTCGGAAAGCTGCACCAAAGGCAACACCTGCCAAAAAGGAGCCGGTTAAGAAGGCACCTGCGAAGAATGTGAAGTCTCCGGCGAAGAAGGCTACCCCAAAGAGGGGAAGGAAGTAGAAACACAGGAATAGAGGATTTGTGTGTAGGGATAGTCCTGTAAATTCCCTGAATCTTTGGTTGATTTGGGTGTTTTGCCCATGGGAAGCTATAGAAATCTGGTTTATTTTCTCTTTTCTTAGCCTTGTCCTACAGTGTTTAGATTTTTTTTTTCTCTTTTTAATTCCGTTTAGGGATATGGAACAGTTCTTCTCTGTACTGATATATCACTCTGCTTATGAGAATTAGAGTATGATGCCCTTACCTTATAAATGTCCATTTCTATTCAGCCAATTTTGTTCTGTTTCTTATTTCATATGAATTGCAGTATGATATTAGGTAGTTTTTTCCTCTGAGAAACGGGTATAGCTGTATAAAAGTTTGGTTGGGGAAGCGTGAAAAGCAGATGCCGGAATGTAGAAGAAGCGTCTTTTGAACGCAAGTAAGTTTAACAAATTAACAACTCTTCTATGAATGGAGTACAGAACACTCTTATGGTCATCATCTTTGCTTAAATTGGATTAGTTTTAGTTGAAGTTTTGTATTATTCTGTATCCTTGCTGTTGCGCATTGTTACCTACTTCATATCTGGATCACTTTGTATTGCTAAATATTTGGTGGTGTGTAGTAGTGTTCACGTGAAGCCATGTTGGTTTATTTGTATATTAAACATTTGTTTGTGCATTATTGAGGTGAACATTCATTTAATAATCCACCATTTTCATGCCAAAAGATTCTATTTCTATGCTTATGGGCTATGGCTAATCTAGATTGAGGCAAAATAGTTAAAATGTTAAATTTACCCAAAAGAGGTAAGGGTGCAATTACACTCTGCTTTCTGGGAAAGATATCCTGCAAAATTTTTCAACTCATGAAAACTACAAGCATAACAAATAGTGAATGTCTTTTGCTTGCAACTACACTCTGTTTTCTGGGAGTCTTTGCCTAAAGCTTAGGTTAATTTATGACTAGTGACTAGTCTTTGTAAAATGGTGAATGTCTTTGGCTAGCTGCAGATGATTATCATGATTAAGTAGCTAATTGTTCGAGAATCCTTGAAATCAGCTCTGTCTTTATGAAGTGCTAGGAATTCACTTGTAGATAGAAGTAGTGACAGTATATTGAAACTGAACATGATATTTGGATATTTTACTTTCAAATGCTTTCTACCTAGCTTGGATAGTAGTGACGATTAGTGCCATGCTCTAGTGAAGATGAAGATACTAATCCTTCTCATCAGTGAAGCATGCATAGAAATGGTAGTGGCAATTAGTGCCATGCTCTAGTGAAGATGAAATTACTCATCCTTCTCATTAGTGAAGCAAGCATAGAGATTATGTGAAACAATTGAGCAAGGTTAAGGTGCATTCATTGTGTTTATACCTAGTGATGAGTAGTAAACTGAAGCTTTTGCTTAAAAAACTTACTTCCTAGAACTATGTTACAGTTGTCCTGTATACTACTAGGATTTCCATTCCAAATGTATCTTGTTTCAATCCTTTTCTCTTTTGGTATCTCTTCTAATAATTTTTTATGGTAGAATGTACATTAATTGAAGTTAGAGAAGACACAGTCTGATGTGAAGATTTCTGTAATAGTAACATTTTTGTGAAGATTTTGTCATGTAATTCTCCTTCTATTTGTTATTGACTTGGCTAGGTATGTAGTTAAGGAAACAGTATTTCTTGGCGCTCATAGATGATGCAGATGTATGGATGGATCACCATGTTGATATTATCTATTTTACCTAGTTGTTTTATTTATGGTTGGAGAATAGCTTATATTACCTTTAATATACATTTTATACGGCAAGTCAAATTTGTGTTGCATGAAATTCGCTTACCATTAACTGCGGAACTTAATGTATTAAGCGATCTTGTTTAATAGCATTAAACAGGTCTCAAATCAATGCACTTACTATGTCTAGTTTAAGTGCTAAATAGATTATCAAGCAATCTCTTAGTAGAGTAGTTGCTATAGCCAATCACTTACAACAACATTGCCATAATAAACAATTATTCTTGCTTCCAGCTGAAGCATCACTTTTTACATTTGTTGAGGGTATAGATAAAGTAAGTTGCTCGCAAAGAGGGAGTTCGCTGGCTGATACCAATAGATAGAGCTACTAGTAAGATAATCAAAGGCGGTTGAGAGGCTCTTTTAGTGCTTCGTTCAATGTCAGCATGTTTTAGGTATTGTTTTATTGAAGCTTAAATATAGCAACTCAATGTATCCACATATATCCCAACCGATGTTTTTTTTTTATGATAAGGGAAACCCGTAGCCGCTACTATTTAGGTGCGCACATGTTAAAACCCCCGCTCCTATGCAATAGCTCGCAAATGGCATAGGAGAGGTAAGCCCGGTGAGACAAGTTCGATCCAGAAGGAAAATCCCTTGCTTTCGCTGGCAAAGGGTTTCGAACTTGAGACCTCCAACATGAAAATCCCAAGCACAAACCACTTGACCACCCCGAATATTTTGAACTTGAGACCTCCAATGTCAGCATGTTTTAGGTATTGCTGTTTGTTGGCACAACTGATGCAGAACATGCCCGTAGATCTGTAGTGTATGGTGTACAATATACTTTATGAGGTTTCATAACTCGTTTAGCTGGGGCATGCTTGCTATGTGTTGGTTTTTGCTATGTCTTGTCTCTCTCTCTCTTTCTTGTATTATTTCTTTCTCAACTTATGGAGTTCATTTGATGTTTTGGTTGCTCTTTTCAACAATCATGTCAGTGCTCAACTTATGGGGTTCATTTCTAGTTTTGGTTGCTCTTTCTATTCCAAACAATCATTGGACATGTCAGTGTGTGTCACTTCTCTGTTTCAGTGCCCAACATCTAATAAATTTGATGACATCAAACTATGCTAAATATCCTAATATATATAGGTTTAAGTATGGAGAGCCTCGAGTCACCGCCTTGCATGTAATAATGCAAAACTGAGTGATGCACTGCAAAGGAGATGAATCATGGTCTTCTACACATATGTATGTGGCCATTAACTAAGCCTTCAGCCTAAATCCTTTTAGTCTTCAATCTCAAGTACTTAAAACAATGAACTTTTCCTTCTTTTTGTTGCAGCATATGTTTGTGTTTTGTTGTTGTATTTTTCTTTCAACCCTGCTTCGGAAACTTCTTTGAGCTGTGGGTCTATCAGATACAACTTCTACCCCACAAAGTTAGGAGTAAGGTTCACATACGTCCTACCCTCCCCAGACTCCACTTGTGGGATTACACTATGTATGTTGTTGTTGTTGTTGTATTGTGTGATTTATAGTGACTGAGAACGATACAATTGTTTGGATAAAAATAGTTGATAGTTCCAATTATGAAGAGATTGATGTAGCAATTATACATTGTTGCACTTTTTCCTAAGATAAAATGGTAATCAATGTCTATGTGCTTTGTATACTCATGGACATACAATTTTAAACACGCATTCAGTTCCTTGAACAAACCAGCTACCATACAACTTAAGCAACAAGAAAACCTAAGCTTTATACTTTGCTTAAGTCGAACTTCCAGATATAGTGGTTGTTTCATAGGCTTCTAAGACATAACGGAAGAGCCATAGAAAATAAAATGTCCTGACACTGACCTTCTAGTATAGGGACAAGATGACCAATCAACATCACAATAAGCTACCAAACTGAAACAATCAATAGCAGACAAGAACTCAGCTAGACTAGGTGCTTGTTTGATATACTTCACTGCTCAAATGGTTGCATCCATGTGATAAGTGTTGGGCCCTTGCATAGACATTGAACCAAAAAAACTACATATGGTCTTGTGTTTGTCAAATATAGGAGCCTTTCAATGAGTTTCTGAAAACTAGTAGGATCGGTCAAGAGTTGATCATTAGTGTCTCCCAAAAGCTGATCAAAACAACAATAATGAGGTTAGAATTCCATTCCATCGGTGAACCAACATGCTTGTCACCTAAGAGGCCCATATAAGCTATCAACCCTAGGGAAAAGCACTCTTATTCTTGGCAAACTCGAACCTTAAAAAATATCTCAATTCACCCTTCTTTAATCGTGTAATACTTCTGGCATATATCTTTGTGTCCTATTGTATGAATCCTGCATCATTCATGTTAATGAGAAAATCATCTACATAGATGAGAACAACACCAATCTTCCTTTTTTTTTTTGGCGAAGTGGTAAAAGTTATGATGACTTCGAGAGAAACCAGAAGGGCCTAAAACAATGGTCAACTTTATGTTTCATTGTCTAGACTTCTGTTTAAGTGCATAAAGTGACTTAAGAAGCATGCAACATTTTTATACGCACAAAGAGAATTGGATCACCCTATGGAGAGATGTTGGGTTTGATGAAACCTTTATCTAAAAGGTCCTTTAAATCATCTTTTAACTCCTTAAACTTAGCTGGAGTCATTTTGTAAATAACAAGTTAGCGATATGCTGGGTCTCTGGAAGAAGGTGGGCCATTCTCTTAAAAAACAGATGAAAATAGGCTAGGTATCTGGAAGAAGGTCTATTCTAAAGTCAATCTCTCTTTCGAGACTCGGGAAAGATATCTGGAAAACACTTCTGGAAATTCATTCACTACAGAAAGTGATAGAAGAGCTGGAGCTTCGAAATGGGATCCTTAACTTGAACTAGATGGTAAATGCAACCCTTAGAAATCATCGTTCTTGCCTTTAAGCAAGCGATAAAGTGACTTATATGTATTGAGGTACTACCATTCTATTCAATGGCTGGTTCATTCAGAAATTGAAATTTGACGACTCTAATAATACAGTCGATTGAGGCATAACAAGCGTGTAACTAGTCCATGTCAAGGATGATATCAAAATCTATCACGTCTAACTCTACTAGTTCAATTGAGGTGAATTTCTGAAAAATGGAGATCAAACAATTTTTTATACTCGTTTAGTTAGAACTCATTCATCAACGGAAGTAGAGACTGATAAGGTAACTATTAGGATTTCGAGACTGCCATTTAATTGCAACATAAGGAGTCACAAAAGAAAGTATGGCTCCTTAATCTAACAAGGCATAAACATCAAACTAATGGACACGTAACATACTAATGACTACATTAGGGGAACACTCTTGATTTTGTCAAATCTGAAGAGCATAAAATCTATTTTTATGTTGTCTGCCACCACTGCTAGGTGAGGTACCCTACTGAGTGGGGCGACCTGTTGGAGTTGTTGAAGTATTCAATTGAGTTTGCTGACGAACATCCCTGTCTTTGCCTATGGACGATGGTCAATCCCTCAATTTGTGACATTTCTTATCACATCCAAAACCCACACCCAACAGAGTTTAGCGCGAAAGTTAGATCACAACTATCTTTGATGAAAAAAGCCTCAAGTTTAGGTATAAAGAACAACCCATGTCAGAGAGATGACTTCTATTGAACTTTTCCATTATATGAAGGGAATGAATGCCTTAATGGAATGGAATCTGGGATCCAAGTAGATTAGGTTAATGCAAGTATAAGTTCAACCCTTTTCTCATCGGGCCGAGATCAATAGCCGTTCGACCTGAGGAAAGTGCAAGCAGATTTAGAATCCCGAACGTCTTGGTCTTTACCTTTGCTTCGAGTGACAAACACCATATCTAAGTAAGTGACATGTCATACATTCTTTTATGGTTCTTACCACACTTCTAGAAAGTGGGGAAAATGCTTCCACTTAAAATGTTGCCTTTTGACTTAGAGCCTGACATCCTATCGTTGTTAAACATAGGCACTGGAGTACTAGTACTAGATGAGGCTGGGCTTGAGTACTTATGATGAAACTGAGATCAACTACCACCTCCTGATTTTTTACAAGAGTAGATCACACTGTCTAATCTTTCCCTCTCGTTATCCCTCACACTCTCCATAAGTTTTTCCTTCTCGATCCATTGAGAATGAGTCATCAACCTAGAGATATCTATCTCCTTAATTAATATCTCAGTCTTACACTCCTTTAAAACCATTTTAGAAACATCAAAGACAGACTTACTCAAGTGGACCTTAGAGTCATCCACCATTGTTAGAGCTTACTTAGAGAGTTGAGTAAACTTCAAAGAGTACCTTTTGTCATATTACCTTGCCTTAGATTTATGAACTCTTGGACCTTAGTCTCTCATTTCAAGCGGAAAGAAAAATGTCCACGAAAACAATTTTAAACTTTTCCTAGTCCAATGGGCCTGCATCAACAACCCTTTTCTCCTTCCATTGCTTAAACTAAATTTGAGCCACTCCCTTCACCTGACAAGCGTCCAAATCGACACTCTCGACCAAAGTGACACCCATAATCTTATTAATCTTCTATACATCCTCAATGAACTCTAGTGGATCCTCTCCCACCTTAATACAATGAAAGTCTAAGGGTTCATCTAAGTAAATCCCTAGACTCTAGTTGTAGTCGTATAAATATTGTGGTTTACTGGAGCCACAATTTTTTGGTGGTCCTGAGCAAGGGCGGCGTCACCTTGGTACAAGGGGCATCGGATCCTCCGACAGAAAATTATACTGTTTATACATGGTTAAAATAATATTTTATGTATATATAGTACATATCAAACCCTTCGTCTACTCTGTGTGTCTAATTCTATGAATTTTGAACCCCCTTATTGAAAATTCTGGCTCCGACACTGGTCCTGAGCAGTAATAACTTAGGATAGCACTTGAAAAGTAGCTCTAAGCTCAACATTAATGACTTGTTTAGCCAAAGGGTCTGTGGGAGTTGGAGGTGCTTGATGCTTCTTCTTCATGTTTCTTTTGACATAAGCTCTTTCGGGAGGCATGTGGCTGTAAACGTGTAAATCACGAATTAGAATGAGACTTAGAGTTTCACTCTATCGTATGATTAAAAGTATTTAAGTGCTACAAAACTTTTTTAGCCTCATATTTATAGATGTGACATGCTTCTTACCCATGGGTAAAACTCTATTTAACATAACTTTTAGACAACCCAAGAGAGTCGAACCTAATGCTCTTATATCAAGTTTGTTATGTCTCGAGACAATCTCCTAGGCACGACATAGTGCCTAGAGCCTTAAGTGATCCCAAGATAACCTCATGACATGCCATGACACCAAAATTCGCATAATAAGACGGGAAAAATAATGAATGCGCAAGTAAAGTCTAAAAGAAATATATTTGTTCAAATAGACGACATTTGATACCATAAGCTGAATATGAACTAATTTTATGGAAAAACTCTACTAGATGAGTCACTAGGACAAATGCCTAGCTAACTCTAATACATGAAATTTAGAAAAAGTACAGAAAGAAAGATAAACGTCATTTGTCACTTCTCGAGGCTACCACCTAGACATAATACAGGACCCCCAAACTAATCCCGAGTCTAATAACTAATAAATACTAAGTAGCTCATAAATCATGATAACTGAAGCTAATATGAGAGATACTTTATCTGAAAGTATCTAAATCATGATAGTCTTGGAGATGTACTTGAAATAGCATAATTCTAAATCGCAAAAATACTTGTATCCTATGGGTTCATGAAAATACCATTGAAATATAGAATTACACTTAGAATCATGAAATTGAAGGCTAATCATGAAGAATAAATGAAATTCATCAAGAATCCAATGATGATCATAGGAATCATAAACTTGAAGAAAAAGGGGGGGGGGGGGTCTTTTTGGTACTCAATGGGTGAAGGGATACTCATTGATTAATCCCATGGACTTGGAGTAGAAACTTTGGCTTGATTCTTAGAACAGAGACTTGAAGCTTGGAACCCTAGTTCTTGGTTTGAGAGAGTTAGGAGAGAATGAGAGGTTAGGGTCACTAGGAATCACTTAATTGCACTGATAAAAGTGTGAAAAAACGTATTATATGAATCAAAAGAGTGTGAAAGACTAAAATGGTCCTAATTAGAAATAGTTAGAGGTCATTTACGAGGATTATCCACTGATCATAGTCCTATCTATGGACCGTTGAACCATGTCCATAGAAATCAAAGGACGATTCTGAGTTTTTGAACTTTGAACAACCAAAATAATCTATGTATTGTAGTAAAAATTTTGACTTATATTTTCTGATCGTAGAAGACAGGCTTGGAAATTTGAGGTTCTGAAGTCTGAAACCACTAAACCCTCTTTACGATCTGTAGTTTCTTTTACGACATGTACTAAAACATATACTATAGGTTAGGGTTCTAAATTTATGACGTTTCAAGACTTTGTTTTACTAGACCTTACACAACTCGTAACACCATCCACAACCCATTGACTTTATTGTTATGTTCAAGTAAATTTCCAAGTTTTTGAAGATGGATTTACGACCCTGATTTATGGCGTGTCGAAAGATGTAAGGCCCATTAACCTAGATTGTCGACCTCAGACTTAAATTCCTAATTTTTAAAGTCTCATCTATAGACCCCTTTTAACGAGTCATACTTTCATTTATGACCCTTCCAATCTACGAACTTTGGATTTTTCTAGGATCTTCCTAGTCTAATCTTAGCTAGGCCCTTTTGAGGTGTTACATTTAAACTCAGATATTTTTAAGTGGATAATGGAAATGATAAAAAGTAGCTCTGACTTAAAATCCACATCAGTAACCATGAAAATCTCCTCATCAAATGTAGGTATTTTGAGAGTCTTGCATATATTTAGTGTGTCTACTTGATTGTAGACTATCGTAGTCAACTACCCCCCTTTTACATCAATTAAATATCTCGTTGTTTCTAAGAACAAACATACAAAATTAAATGGAACTTATGAATTTGACTCAAAATCCAATGTGATGAGATTCGCATGATCAATAACCCTACTTACATCAGTCAAGTGTTCTATCAGCAATTATAGTATATTTGTAGGGAGGTGGGAGGGGGGGGGGAGGAGTTTTCTCAACCATAAAATTTTGAATTATGACAATAGAATAAGGTTTATACTAGTGCCCATATTGTAGAGTGATTTAACCGTAACTTGGTTTCTGATAGTAAATTCAATGGTGGACTTACCCAAATCCTTAAGCTTTCTGGGCATGTTGTTCTGCATCTTGAATGTGTGACTTTTAGTTAAGAACCACCCGAATAAACATTTGACCCTTTATTTGAAGATAATAATAATGTTTTTTTGCATTGAAGTTATAATATCACTAATTGTATGGTATGTCATGTGAGGTAATTCACGAATTAAAGACACTTAGATACATATTTAAGCAAATTAATTTGAATATGAGATATGTATGTGTAACACCTCGAAATCTAGTACTCTAAGTGAGGGGCTAAGTGTCAAGTCAAGAATAAGAAAATATAGCCTTGGTACCCTCCACAAAATTCCACACGACTCGTGAAGGGCACCATGACTTGTGGTGGTGCCCATGGTCATTGACAGTAGCAATCCAAGTTATGCTTATCTCCCACAACCACCTTGACACCTTGTAATGGGGACTGCGGGTAATGGTGAGGGGCGTGAAGGTGAGGAAATGAGCCCCTATAATCTGCTTTGAATAAGACCCTCCCCACGAGCCACTAAACGGATCGTAAAGGCCACCACAGGCCATGGAAAGGATTGTGGTCCTTAATTTTAAGAGGGAAAAGTGGTGGAAAGCTAAGATAATGGTCCAAGACCACTGATGGAACCATGTCTCGTGGTAGACACCACGGCTCGTGGAGCCCTACGTGGTGATGGGGCAGTCCTCGATAAGTTAAAATGCTAAATGGGTCTTTTTTTATTTTAATTATACTGAAGCTATGTTGTTTTACCCAATCCTAGGACCCCTATATAACTGATTTTAACCCAAAAAATCACCCACTCAAGTTATTATATCAAAACCCCAAAAGAAATCCTAAAGTCTGCCTCTAAAATGTTTCTCTCTCTTGAACTTGAAGAAGAAGAAGCAAGAGTTCAAGCTAGGATCAAGGTACAGTCTTCATTCCTCAAGCATTTGTGGGCTTTGTTATCAAGGTATAATAACTTTTCATCCATGTAATCCTTCATTCCATGGAACCCCCAAGATTCCCCAATTAAAAAGTAGAGTTCCCCAATTTGAGTTAGGGTTATCTTCTAATGTTGCGGGTCTTGATGGATATTGATCCAATTGATTGGGTTATGATTGTTTATGATTGAATTGAGAGGATTGTGTGCTTTTAGGATGAATTAACATTTACTCATCCCTAACTCACGTCTAGAAAGAGCAAATTGATATTATTGGGTTTGATGCCATGAATGGAGAAATTGTGGGTTGTGATGTATCCTTATAAGATTGATGAATTATGATTAGATTTACTTTGAGACTGAGAATTATGAGATGATGAATTATGATTAGAATTACTTTGAGACTGAGAACTATGAGATGATGAATTATGATTAGAATTGCTTTGAGACTTAGAATTATGAGATAATAGGATACTGATTTCTTGAGAGTGAAGAATATAATGATTATGAGATGTAGGACTTTGAGAGTAAAGCTTCTATTATGAATTTACGATTTACATGTAATTGTTGTGGAAGGGATCGTTCCCATATAAATTGCTTATGTATGAATGTAAACGGTTTTCTCATATTGAATGATTTTAAGTTGAAATACTACTCACTTAAAATGAATCTAAGAATTTATGAGTTATGATATTAAGACCCTGCTTGGATAGGTTATGTGATACTTCCATGGATAACTTGGATCGGTAATGTGATACCCCTCCATAGATAGATTGACTTGGTAATGTGATACCTCCATAAATAGATTGACTTGGTAATGTGATACCTCCATGGTTAGCTTGGATTGGTGAGATGTCACCTTTTCATGGTAGCTTGAATCGGTAATGATATGATGCCTTTTCATGGTAGCTTGAATCAGTAAGGACATGATGTCTTTCATGGTAGCTTGAATCGGTAAGGAGATGATGCCTTTTCATGGTAGCTTTAACCGGTAAGGAGATGGTTCCGTTTCATGGTAGCTTGAATTGGGAAGGAGATGATACCTTTTTATGGTAGCTTGGATTGGTGAATTGATACCTTTCCATGGATAGCTTGGATTGGCATGATGATGTGCTCTTCCATGGACAATGACTTAGCTTGGATTGGAAAGATGACATGTCTTACATGATAATAAAAGCAACTAAGAATTGACTACTTCTCACATCAAGTTAGCATGGTCATGATGAAACAAGGTTACTTCAAGGATGTACAGTAAGTATATTTTAAGATGAGATTTACTGGTATAGATCATGGTTTATGACTTATGTTGTTTAACTCTTATGATTATGTTGATGTTTGGCAAGCTATCAAATTTAATACATGTTTGTACTAACACATATTCTTGCCTACATTTTTTACCCAAATGTAGAGTCCGACAATCTCAACTCTCATCCCCGTGGATAAGATCTTAGTAGAGGCAATACTTGAAGATTGTGAGTCCTCTAAGCATTCGAGGATTCAGCCATAATGGCGCTTATGTTCTTTTGTTTTAAGTTTTGAACATGACAATATGGGTTGTGTCCCAAGATATTCATATTTTAGATAGTTTTGAGTTGGTGTAATGGACTTCCGCTTTTTATCATGAAACATTGATGTTGTGGAAAATGTTTTAAATTTCTGCTCATTTATATTATCTTATGTTATGAAATCTAAGTGTCATGTATGGGGATTCTCGAGGTCTTGTACGCCTATTTACATCTAGGGGTACCCCTGGGTTGTGACAAACTTTGTAATCAGAGCGCAAGGTCTAGAAAGGTTCTAGGATTTCTCAAAACCACATCTAGTAAAGTCTTGTTCATAAGTGTGAACCAAGCTACATTAATGAATGAGAGACTATTAGATGATTAAGAAAACCCCACGTCTTTCTTCACTCTAAGTCATGTGATAGAGTTCAACTCTATAAGGTCTTTCTCCTAATCTTATCCGATGATCTAGAAGATATGACTACTCGAAGGGCTTTTGCTAGAAGGATCAAGGGAGAAAATGTTAATCAATGAGATCCTCCTCAAGCTCCGATTAACCCTTTGGCCAAACAAGTGATTAATGCAGAGTTTAGGACAAATTTTCAAGTGTTGTCTCAAGTCATGATAGCCCAAGCCAATAAGAAACTCATGAACCTAAATATGGGTACAACGTCATCTAGAGTGAGTGAATTCACTAGGATGAATCCTACGAATTTCTATAGTTCCAAAGATGAGGAAGATCCTCAAGAGTTCACTAACGAGGTCTACAGGTGTTGGCCATCATGGGGGTGAGTCGGTGGATAAGGCAGAATCGGTAGCTTATCAACTGAAAGGGGTTGCACAAATTTGGTTCAACCACTGAAAGGAAGCAAGATCGGTAGATGTGGGTCCCCTGGAATGGAAAAGATTTAATTCCTCTTTTCTTGATAGGTTCTTTCTTATTGAGATGAGGGAGGGAAAAGTTCTTGAGTTTATCAATCTTTGACGAGAAATTATGAGTGTGAAACAATTTTCTTTGAGGTTCACAATTGTCAAAATATGCTCTATCTATAGTTGGTGACTCTAGGGAAAGGATGAGCAAATTCATTTCGGGTTTCTCCGAAATTGGTAGTGAAAGAGTGTCATACAACTATGCTTGGATATTTTTCTTCTCATGGTTCATGCCCAACAGATTTGTGGAAAATCTCAAAGAGAGATCTTGGGAAACAAAGAGAGCAAGAACAAATGGTGGAAATTTTTCATACTTTAGGTCCGGTGGACGTGGTTGTTCAAGGTTTCGACAAATGTTCTCTTGTCAATGTTCTTCTAATATTCCTCCAAGGTCTAATAATGAAAGGGTAATTAACGTTAAACCTCAAAGAGAAAATGGCAATGGTTCCCTATTGCTTACTTATGCTGGGTATGGAAACAAGCATGAGGGTAAGTGTCTAGCCGACACTGATGGTTGCTTTAGTTTTGGAAAGAATGGTCATAAAATAAGGGATTTTCCAATGATTATGGCTAAGGACAGAGAGGGAAAACAAACTCTTCTTAGCGGCTCGGGTTCTAATGATCCCAAGCAAAATCGATTCTATGCAACTTGAGGTGAACAAGAGGGTTCTCCCGATGTGGTTGCCGGTATGTTAAAAGTTTTCCAACTTGTGTTTTACTTGATCCCGGTGCTACCTTGTCTTTTTTGATGCCATATGTGGATATGAGATTTGATGTGCTTCCCGATGTGTTATTAGATCCCTTTTTTTTATCTTTACTCCTGTTGGTGGTTCTGTTATGGTTGAGAGGGCTTATAGTAAGTGTCTCGTCTCCTTATCCATATAGTTAGTCTTGTTGACTTGGTAGAGCTCGATATTTTAGGTTTTGATGTCATCCTTGGGATGGATTGGTTGCACTCTTCTTATGCTTCTATTGATTGTAGAACTCATGTAGTCAAGTTTCATTTCCCGAATGAGCATATCCTAGAGTGGAAGGCGGAAATCTATGACAAAAGGTCGATTTATTTCATACCTGAAAGCTAGAAAGATGATTTTTAAGGGTTGGTTTTACCATTTAGTTAGGGTTAGGGATATGAATTTTGAAACACCTACTCTTGAGTTGGTTCCCGTTGTTAATGAGTTTTTGAAAGTGTTCCTAGATGATTTTCCCGATATTCCTCCCGAAAGGAAAATATACTTTGGTATTGATCTTCTCCCATATACGCAACTTATTTTTATTCCTCCTTTCGATGGCTCTGGTAGAACTTAAAGAATTAAAGGAATAATTGAAATATTTGTTGGATAATGATTTCATTTGACCGAGTATCTCTCCATGGGGTGCTCCAGTTTTGTTATTTAAGAAGAAAGATGGTTCACTCCGAATGTGAATAAAGTGACCATTAAGAACACACATTTTCTTCCAAGAATAGATGATTTGTTTGACCAACTCCAGCAAGCGAGTTACTTTTCCAAGATTGACCTTACCTCGGGTTATCACAAATAAAGGGTGAAAGAAGATAATATTTTGAAAAATGACTTTTAGAGCCCGGCATGGTCATTGTGAGTTTTTTGGTGATGTGGTTTGGCTTGACTAGTGCTTTAGCAACATTTATAGATTTGATGAATATGGTGTTTAAAACATACCTCGATATGTTCGTAATCATGTTCATCGATGATGTATTGATCTATTCAAAGAGTGAGGATGACCACATTTATCATTTGAAGATTGTGTTGAAAATTCTCATGGAATAACAACTTTTTGCAAAGTTTAGCAAGTGTGAGTTTTAGTTGAGGTCCATAGGTTTTATTGGTCATATTGTTTGAGATAAGGGTATTGAGGTAGATCCCAAAAAGACGGATGTATTCAAGAGTTAGCCTATACCTTTCTTCCATTCGAACATTAGAAGTTTCTTGGGTTTAGCCAATTATTACCGAAGTTTAGTTGAGGGGCTTTCCTACATTGCCTCTGCATTGACCACTTTGACTCAAAAGAAGTTGAAGTTCATATGGTTTAAAGCACATGACAATAGTTTTCAACAGTTGAAAGATAGACTACCTTTAGCTTTTGGTGTTGCTTTATCAGATGGGACGAATGGTTTTGTTGTATATTGTGACGCCTCGAGAATAATTGGTTTAGGATGTGTGCTAATGCAAAATGGAAAGTTATTCGATCTACAATCTGGAATTAGCGGCAGTGGTTTTTGCCTTAAAGATTTGGAGGTACTATTTGTATGGTGAGCATGTCGATGTGTTTATCGACCACACGAGTCTACAATATGTGTTTAATTCTAAAGATCTAAATATTCACAGAAGTTGGTGGCTTGAGTTATTGAAAGATTATGATATGAACGTTCTCTATCACCCCGGTAAGGTGAATGTAGTAGCGAATGCTCTTAGCTGATTATCCATGGGTAGTGTTCCCCATGTAGAAGAAGATTAGAAAGAATTGGTATGAGATGTATATAGAATGGCCAATTGGATGTTTGATTGATGGATTCTACCAAGGTTGGTATTATGATTCATAATGCTTCTGAATCTTCTTTTGAGAATGATGTGAAAGCTAAGCAACGTCTTGATCCGACTTTAGTAGAATTAAAAGAAGTGATGCTCAAGAAGTCCGTAGAGGTTTTATCCCAAGGGGGAGATGATGTACTAAGATGTCAAGGTCATTTTTGTGTTTTGAATGTTGATGAATTAACAGAACATATCTTGGTAGAATCCCATAGTTCTCGATATTCCATTCACTCGAGAACCATCAAGATGTATCGTAGTTTGCGAGAGGTCCATTGGTGGAATGGGATGAAGAAGGATATAGTGGGATTTGTGTCTAAGAGTCCAAATTTCCGATAAGTGAAAGTTAAGCATCAGAAACCGAGAGGTTTATAGTATTCCTACTTAGTAGTGGAAACATTTGAATATGGACTTCATAGTTAGGTTGTCTCCCATACGACGACAATATGACTAGATTTGGATTATAGTAGACCGAATGATAAAATCAGCCATTTCATTCCCATCAAAGTTTCTTATTCGGCAAAAGACTATTCTAAGTTATATTTGAGAGAAATGGTAAGGTTGCATGAAGTGCCCTTTTCCATTATCTCCGATAAAGGTACTTAGTTTTGAAAGTCATTCCAAAAGGGTCTTAGCACTAAAGTAAAGCTTAGTTAAGGCTTTTCATCCACAAACTGATGGGCAAGTGGAGTGAATTATCCAAACTTTTGAAGATTTGTTGAGAGAATGTGTCATCGATTTCAAGGGAAATTGAGATGCACTTGCCATTGATTGAGTTTTATTATAATAATAGCTACCATTCGAGTATTGGTATGGCTCTATTTGCGGATTTTAATGGTAGGAGGTGTAGATCTCCTATAGGCTGGTTTGAGGTGGATAAAGTTGTCTTGATACGTATCAAGTTAGTTCATGAGGATATGGAGAAAGTCCGACTTATTAGTAAGAGGTTAAGAACCGTCCAAAGTAGAAAAAAGTCCCATGCCGATGTTAGAAGGAGAGACCTTGAGTATGATGTTAATGACTAGATTTACTTGAAAATATCACCAATAAAGTGTGTAATGAGATTTGGGAAGAAAGGGAAGCTTAATCCCTAATATCTAGGCCCATATCAAATTTTGAGATGTGTTGGTAAGGTTGCCTATAAATTTGAGTTGTTTCGTGATTTAGCATCGGTGCATCCAGTTTTCCATGTATCCATGTTGAAAAATGTGTTAGAAATACGACATCTATAGTTACCTTAAAAGGGTTGGATTTAGTGAGAACCTCTCTTATGAAGAAGTACCCGTGGAGATTTTAGACTGGCAAGTTAAGAAAATGAGAAATAAAGAAGTTGCTTGGGAGAAATTATTATAGAGGAATCATTTAGTTGAGGGGTGTTACATGGGAAATCGGGATTGATATGATGTCTAGGTATCCTCATCTATTTCCTTCCACTTCTACTCAAGCTTAAGGTAATGAGTTCCTTATGGTTTACTTTTTGTTTAAGTCATATGTGTTTTAGGTATTCCTATGATTTCCTTATGTTATGCATGTTCATGAGAACTTGTATTTTGAAAGAAAATGAGTTAAGTGATTGTTTTTTCTCATATTGTACTTCATTGAATATAAGTTGCCTATGGAATTCATGAGATAAATTGATGAATATGCCTTAGCTTGGGTTTGAGAATTTCCTCCTTCGATATGTATTTTTGATCATAGGTTGCATATAGTCTCCATCAGATTGTGTTAGAGCATGTTTTTATCTAGCTTGGAGATGGTATTTCCTCCTTAAAGATGAGAAATTTTGAAATTTCGCATATTGGGTTGCTAGATGTAATTCCTACCTTCCTTATAGTGCATTGAGTGAGATTAGCTTGGAGTTGATTTTTCCTCCTTGGTTTGTGCATTTAGATGAGTTCCGTGCATGTTGGGCTGCTAGTCTTGAATCTTTTCATTGAAGAGGTATCTAGAATTCCAATTGAGGATAAATATTTCCAAGGGGGAGATAATGTACACCTTGGAATCTAGTAGTATAATTCAGGGGCTAAGTGTCAAGTCAACTTAGAAAATATATCCTTAACTCCGTCCAAAAGATCCACATGACTCATGAAGTACACCATGACTCGTAGTGGTGTCGATAGGCCTTGGCAGTACGTAGTATCTACCCAAGCCATCCTCACCTCCCACGACCTCCTTGACGCCTTGTGGTAGGGACCAGGGGTCATGATGTGGGGCGTGAAAGTGAGGCAGTGAGTCCCTAGAATCTTCCTAGAATTAGACCCGCCCCACGAGCCACTAGACGGATCGTGAAGGCCACCACAAGACGTGGGAGGGCTCGTGGTCATTACTTCATTTTAGGGTAAGTGGTTGCAATCCAAGCCACTGGTCCAAGATTACGGATGGCACCAGGACTCATGGAGCATTACGTGGTGATGGGGTAGTCATGTGTAAGTTAGGGGCTAAATGGGTCTTTTTTGGTTTTAACTATATTAAAGATATATCATTTTGTCAAAGCCTAGGACCCCTATATAGGTAATTTTAACTCTAAAAATCACCCATTCAAGTCATTATTTCCAAAATCCAAAAGAAATCCCAAAGTCTTCCTCTCAAATATTTTTCTCTCTACAACTTCAAGAAGAAGAAAAATAAGAAAGACTTCAAGCTAAGATCAAGGTCAAGTCTCCATTACTCAAGCATTTGTGGGATTTATTATCATGGTATTATGGATTTTCATCCATGGAATCTTTTCTTCCACGTAGTCCCCAAGATTCCCTAATTGAAAAGTAGAAATTCCTCAAGTTGAGTTAGAGTTTTCTGCTAATGTTGTGGGTCTTGATGAAAGTTGATCTAATTAATTGGATTATGATTGTTTATGATAAAATTGATAGGATTGTGTGTTTTAGGATGAATTTACATGTACCCACGCCTAACTCATGTCTAGAAAAATGAAATTGATATGATTGGGTTTGATGCCATGAAATGAGAAATTGTGGGTTTCAATGTATCATTATAGGATTGATGAATTACGATTAGAATTGCTTTGAGATTGAGGCGTATGAGATGATAGGATATTGATTTCTTGAGAGTGAATCATATATGATAATTATGAGATGTAGGGCTTTAAGAGTAAAGATTCAATTATAAATTGATGATTTCGATGTAATTGTTGTGGAAGGGATAGTTCCCATATAAATTTCTTATGTATGAGTGTGAATAGTTTTCTATAGAGCCCCTTTCGGAAAGATACTACAACTTAAAGAAGAAACCTAATTTAATACTTGTGACCTATAAGGAGATTACCGAAGGGAAAATTGATTGTAATCTAGTAGAGGAATTACTTTCATAAAAAACAGTGAAGAGGAGAGGTCTGCCCATTTACACATTGATCTGATGTCATATTGATATTGCGCAGAATTTTAATTTGTAGCAGAAGAACCCTTCCATAATAATCTAAAAAAATTACTTACGGGATTTTCATGGATATTTTATTCTCACAATTAAAAAATGATATAAAAAACATTTCCAACTTTCGAGTACCAAAAGTAGTCAGTTCATGTTTCACACAAACATTGAAACAAATAGTAAATTTAGTATATTACAAGACTTGGGTTTACACACACCCCCCCCCCCCAAAAAAAAGAACAAAAGATATAGCCACACTTATATTACAACCTAGGTGCTATGATCAAATTAGCCTTCAAAGTTTCATGTAAATGTACAACACATAGATCATGTACAAGTCCCAAGGTTTATCCAAAATATAGATGCCTACATGCAAATGTGATCTTCCTTAAGGCTCTCAAAATATTCATTTCCAGTGGTCATCTTCATGCATCCCCTGACACAACTATCGCTAAGCATATAACTTAGCTACCTTTTCAAGTCATGTGCAACACAATAAAAACATAATTAATAATTCAAGTAAACAATATAATAAGAGTATCAAGTTCGATATATAATGATCCAAATGTCAAGAACACTCATAGCACCATTTTCCAAGAGAATAATAAGGCTCACCCAATGTATACATCATGTCGTCACACCAAGTACAAATAAGTATCAAGAAGGGTTGACACCCTATACCAAAAAAAGTCAAAGCCCAATAATCAAGAGAACCAAGAACTATATTAAAAATGACTTTCCAATTCTTACTTAAAATGGACAATCTCCATTCTTAAGATGGACGAAAAATCCAGAGTCAAGATAGAAAGTAATCTGAATCAAGAGAAATGTCAATAGTGACAAAGTCACAACCACAAGAAGGACTAGGTACCAACAAAAATGTCAAGTGATCAAACAATCTGTACAAGTGGGTGAGTTACACAAGTGTCTTTAATGTCATAAAGGATACCAATACAAAAATGCAAAAGGACAAGAGGTAATCAAGGTACCAAGATAAATTTTCAAATATACCAGTTGGTAAAAAGATTACAAATACAAGTTTATACACAAACCTCAATGCTTTATCATTGAAACAGTCCAACATAACTTCGTGAGTTCAAACCATAGACCAACCAACGAATCAAGGCATACAACTTGTTCACGAGTATAACAGGTTTATCTTCACAAGTAAGCTTAGCCTGTACAAATACGACTATGATCCCAAAGCAGTAATTCTGGCCAACCTAATACGTCATGCCGCAACTTAGATTTGAAAAGGAAAACAGACAAACTAGACTTTATAACCTTAATGAAATATGTAGGTACATCTCTTAAGGTTGAAAATAAACAAGAATCACCGCAAAATATATTTTGTACAAAAAATATATTCAAAACACTAACAACTGTTCATACAGGATTTCTAATTTCAATCTGGACAAAACTTGTCCTATGTTGCGTCGTATTTTTTGAATCCATAACAGCTAAATTAGAGTTTTACATAAACATACGAGTTATATAAATACAAATTAGCTTTAAAATCATATTTATTCACTGTAAACAAAGTTTGAGAGAACGATATATGCTAAAACTACAAAATACTACCCAACTCAGAAATAGATTTCGTCACTTACCAAAGAGAAGTGTGTATCTCGAATTCCATTCAAAAGGACCAAATTTTTCTCTGGTGATTTTGAAGAAAAATTGGTTAGATAATTTTCTAATGGTCTTAGTCTTCAAGTGAAACGAGGTATCAAAATATAGTCTCAAAAGTGAAGCTTATCACATGTACAACTGTCACTAAAAAGTGGCTGCCCAAATAAAAGTGTGTTGCCCAAAATGCATACATATATACCTATATGTATATCCCTTACCTCCATTTCAAGTTATACATAAATATAGTTAACATATTACGTAAATACCTCAATACAATCCCTTAAATTACTATCACAATTTATGCTAAACAAGTTTGCAAATATCATAAAATTTCAAGTTCCCAAAATGAGAACAAACCATATTGTAGTAATTTACCAATGATAAATTGACATGCGACTCTTGGTTAGTATTTTGGGGTGTTACATTTTCTCACATTTGAATCATTCTAGAGTGAAATGCTTGCTCACCTAAAATGAATGTAAGAATTATATTTATGAGTTATACAATAAGACCTAGCTTGGATTGCTAATATGATACCTCTATGAATAGCTTTGATTGGTAATGTGATACCTCTGTGGTAGCTTGGATTAGTCAGATGACACCTTTTCATAGTAGCTTGAATCGGTAAAGAGGTGATGCCTTTTCATGGTAGCATGAATCGGTAAGGAGATGATGCCTTTTCATGGTAGCTTGAATAGGTAAGGGTATGATGTCTTTTCATGGTAGCTTGAATTAGGAAGGAGATAATCAACCTTTTCACGGTATTTTGTATTGGTGAGTTGATACCTTTCCATGGATAGCTTGGATTGGCATGATGATGTACTCATTCATGGATAATGACTTGGCTTGGATTGACATAATGATGTGCCTTCCATAAGAATTGACTACTTCTCATATCAAGTTAGCGCGGTCATGATGAGATAAGGTTACTTCAAGAAAGTATCGTAAGTATGTTATAAGATAGAGATCTACTTGTGTTGATCATGGTTTATGGCTTATATTGTTTAACTCTTATGCTTATGTTTATGTCTATGCTAGATATCATATTTAGTACATATTTGTACTAACACAAACTCTTGCCTATATTTCTTACCCAAATGTAGGGTTCGAAGATCTTGACTCTCATCCTCGTGGCTAGGATCTTGGTAGAGGCAAGACTTGAAGATTGATGAGTCCTCATAACATTCAAGGATTTAGCCACCATGGCTCTTGTTTTCTTTTGTTTTATATTTTGAACATTATTGTATAGGTTGTGCCCCAAGATATTCATGTTTTAAATGGATTTGAGACAAAGTGTAATGAACTTCCGCTTTTTCTATGAAACTTTGATGTTTTCGAAAATGTTTTAAATTTCCGCTCATTTATATTATCTTATTTTATGAAAGCTAAGTGGCTTGTATGGGACCTCTCGGGGTCTTATACGTTTTGTTACATCTAGGGGTACCCCTGGGTCGTGACAATATGTGGCTTGGTTTTTTCAAGAATTATGACATAACATTCATGTACCATCCAAGAATATATATGTTGCAATGATTTCCTTAAGTATGAAGTCAGTGGATAGTTTGGTGTTCATATTGCGTTTGCCCATTGGTAAATGTTAAAAGTGATACCTCAAAGTATGACACTGTACTTTCATGTGTGGTTGAACAATTTCATTTATTGAGCAGATCAAGACTCAATCATATGAGGATTCATATCACTTAGGATTAAACAAAAGCTGGAATAAGGAAAACTAATAAGGTGATTGTTGACTCTCATATGGTAATGGAAATTGATGGTTGACTTTGCGTACCTAATATGAGAGAGTCCAACTGCATTGGAGGACCACAACTCTCACTATTTTATACACCTAGGATATACAAAGATGTACCAACATTAAAAGAAACATATTTGACCATGTAACTCATAGTTTGAACTTTCAGTAGGCCAAGTATTAACATAAAAACTTGATTCAAAAGTTGGTTATTCTTGAGTGAAAACAGGAGAGGATTACTCAGGAAATTGTTGTAGGTTTGACATGTACGTTAAGAAGTTTGAGTAATTTTGAATGATTATGGACCAGAATTACAAAGTTTGCATACTTTATACTAGTACAAACTACTTGCACAATAGAGAAGTTGAAACATATCTACATCAGTTTGTTGGTTTGGTTCCTTGGAAATTGTAATTCTATTATTTTTTATAGAGTGTTGTGATTCGCAACTCAAATTTGGTAGACATTTTAAAAGGCATTGGGTACCCAAGTTTAGCTCAACACAACATCTCACCAAGACTGATGATCAGTTTGAGCGTGTTATTTAGATCGCAGATGACATGTTGATAGCATGTGGCATTGAATTTAAGAATTGTAAGAAATATTGGAAAAGAATATTATTGAATTCTGTATCTAAATTAATGCACTCAGATCATATTTATGGACCCTACATTCGAGTCCTTTTCCAACTAGAATACTAGATTACAATCTTTTTTCAAGAAGAATTCTATATATAATTGCTATTTTCATTCCTATCCTAAGTAGGATAACATTTAATGTTTTTGTTCATATTTCTATTCTAACACTCTCCCTCAAGCTAGTCTATACAAGTCATATGTACCTAACTTGTAACAAGTATATTTAATATGAGGATTAGTGATGGGCTTGTTAAAGATATTTGCAAGTTGATCACTTGACTTCACTAAATTGACAATCGATCTCAATATGCTTAGTCTTCTCATGAAATATTGGATCTGATGCACAGTGTCAACTAAACACAAAATGATTATCTCCATGACTAATCATGTCAAACTCTTGAATTATTATGTCGAACCTCCCAAACCAAGCTCGAAAAGACAATATCCGATCGTAGTGACTTACCCAATGACATACAAGTTTACTAGACTCCCCCTGAACAATAAAAACAAGTGGTTGATACATATAACTTTTTCTTCAAGATCGTTATGAAGGAAAACACTCCTAAAATCCAACTGATTAAAAGGTTAATGGCTAACAACAACCATAAATATAACAATGTGGATTTATGATATTTTAGTCACAAGAGAGAGTATTATTTTCACCATAAACACGCATAGAGTTATGCAAATTAGATATGAGAAAGCACCAGAAAGACACACGGTGCTATGTAAACCAAATATGAAAAATTAGTCTAGAAAAATGCATAGTTCTACACAAATCAGAATTGAGAAAGTAGTCATAAAAAATATGGTATAGTGTCAGACAAATTATACTCAAGAAAGTAGTCATGGAAAAGATGGCACGGTACAACAGAAATCAGATATCAGAAAGTACTCACTGTAAATATGGCATGATTCTATACCAATTGGATTTAAGAAAGTAGTTACTGAATAAGCACGGTGCTATTCAAATCATATATGAAAAAGTAGTCACTAGAAAGATGCATAGTTCCACACAAATCATATAAGAGAAAGTAGTCACTGAAAAGATGCACTATTCTAAGCAAATCAAATATAATAAATTAGTCAAAATAATAATAACATGGTCTTACATAAATTCTTATGGATATTTGGTTGATACAAAAAAATCCTATAAAGTCATAGAAAATTACCACTCAGTGACCTATTTGACTGATTTTTCCCCTGAATATGGGATTCATGCTTGTATAATTGGACTTATTTTTGTTAACATAAACATTGTCTAGATGAGCAGTGTATATAGGTCACAGCCGCCCATCGACTGCGAAAGCTTTTTGATTTTCTATCAAGATCGTAGAAACTCTGATATCATGTTATAAGTAGGATTGTATATATTGTTCTTGTTTATATCACTACTACAACATGAGTCATAAGGACGATTAAATTCCTTAGGTAGAGTTTGCCTATTACAAAAGTTATACTAATCCAGTATTCTGATAAAACCATATAACCATATGATGTTTCATATGGTAAGCAGTATCATTATATAGTCAAAAGGGCTGAACAAGGTTAAATACATATTTTTGGTCCAAATATGGAGAAACAATTCTTGGACAAGGTAAAGACAATTTAAGACCGACCTAGGATAGCTTAGAGAAGGCAAAAGTCCTATTCATACCAGAAAGTCCTCACTTGTAGTTTAAGAAGGGAATTTGGAGAAGGTTTGCCATTGAAGGGTGTCAGGATATTTGGAAAGAAAGGAAAGATGAGCCTAAGGTA
Organism: Solanum lycopersicum; assembly: GCF_036512215.1. Classification (NCBI taxonomy): domain Eukaryota; kingdom Viridiplantae; phylum Streptophyta; class Magnoliopsida; order Solanales; family Solanaceae; genus Solanum; species Solanum lycopersicum. Next base: position 61,303,596 of record NC_090808.1, read on the forward strand.
CATTGACCCATTTAAGATCCTAAAAAAATGAAGAGGTGGATTAGAGATCAAGGAAAGATAAGCCTAAGGTACATTAACCCATTTAAGATCCTAAAAAATGAAGAGGTGGATTAGAGATCGACCTTTCCACTATCTCTATCAAGATTATATTCAATTTTCATTTTTTATACTATGAAAGTATTCCCTATACTCAATCCATATTGTATAGGTCATTGATCATGTGTTAGTTCAGCTCGATAAAAAAATTAGCATATGATAAGACATTGATAACTATTTTGGAAAGAAAGGTCCACTAGCAAGGGACCCCATAGAAGAGAGCAAAACATTTGGACACATATTTGAAGTTGTTTGATATAAGTACGATTGAGGACAAACCATATCCTTAGTAGGGGGAGATGTAATAACTCAATCTTTATTTTGCTTATTTAAATGTCATTTCATGTTTTCTAATGCTTTTTATAGGTGTACACCATATTTTTGAACTTGTTGGTATGTCTGGGTTAGGACACAAGGGGTTCGAGGGTGTTTTGGCTCATGAACTTGAGGAGGTTATGGTTAGGACCAAGATCCACCATCCAAGAATCATTATATTTCTATAAATTAAGACACCAAAAAATAGATTAATTATACAAACATATATCTATTTCTCCCAAGAACCTGTTGGATTTTATTTGCCTGATTTCTTACCATAAATAGGTTTTCCTTTTAGGAAAATGTTTGGATTGACTAATCATTTTTCTAGTAGGAAAAGGTTTAGGACTATATAAATAGAGACATGTTCCTTTTAACTTAATTAGCATTCACAATGTAGTCTTAAAGGCTTTGAGAGTTTTGGTTAGAGGGAGAATTTTATGGGTTACAAACTTGATATGTTATCACTTGTGTGAACCTCCATGTATTCCGAGTGAATTGGTTGAGGTTGTTTCTCTCTGTATTTTGTACTCTCATATTCATAGTGGATTGCTCATCTTCTTTGTGGACGTAGGTCGATTATCGAACCACGTTAAATCTTTGTGTCTTTTGGTATACTTTCGATTGTTTTCTTACTCGTTATTTTTTGGTCCTAAAAAGTGGTATAAAGTCAGATTCAATGACGGAGTTAGGTTCAGTGGATCGATGATCGATGATTGAACCAGGTTAGAAAGAGGTGTTCATCTTGGCAGGTGTAGTTCTAGCCGCAACCATTTTAACAGTAATGAAGATTTTGTTGGAGAAATTGTTTTAGAGAGGTTCTCTATGTTGAGACATAAATTTCGCAAAAGAGATTATGGATAGGAGAATCAAGTTGTTGAAGATTAAGTAAAGAAGGTGGACAAATTTATTTGTCAGAAATTCAGGCCAAGGGGGAGATTTGTTAGATTTTATTTGCCTGATTTCTTACCATAAATAGGTTTTCCTTTTAGGAAAAGGTTTTGGATTGACAATTTTTTTTCTAGTAGGAAAAGGTTTAGGACTCTATAAATAGAGACATGTTCCATCTAACTTAATTAGCATTCACAATGTAGTCTTAAAGGCTTTTAGAGTTTTGGTTAGAGGGAGAATTTATGGGCTTGATATGTTATCACTTGTGTGAATCTCCATGTATTCCGAGTGAATTGGTTGAGGTTGTTTCTCTCTGTATTTTGTACCCTCATATTTATAGTGGATTGCTCATCTCCTTTGTGGACGTAGGTCGATTGACCGAACCACGTTAAATTTTTGTGTCTTTTGGTATATTTCTCATTGTCTTCTTACTCGTGGTCTTTCAAGATTTGCTTTGCTAGCTTCCGCATTTACGCCTACTTATTTTCGGTCCTAACAGAACCCTTCCTTCTTCGCCCATATTCTCTCATAGAAATCATTGGCTACACACTATCCTTCATCATGATTAAGGTATGTGATTTGTGTATATTTCTTATTCTTTTAAATTTTAATGTAGTGGAGAACATGTGGATACTTGTTGATGATCTTGAGGATATAAAAAAAGGTGAAGTTTTCCTTCTATACTTCGTGGAAGATTTTTAGTTAGTAATAGCTAACATTAGCTTCCAGAAGCAGGGAGAGAATTCGGTGACCTTTAATAGTGTGATGGCTAAGACTTAAATTTATTCTAAGAAATGGTGACAAGTATATGTAAGTATTGCAAGATTATCGCGAGCGAGAATAACACAATCCAATATAAGCTCGTGGTTATGGATTTAGATGTCAAAAGGGGAGATAAACAAGAGGGTGGAAAAATGACCAGCCAATTATTAGAAGGGAAGGCCTAACTAAGGCCAAAGCCGAAGATATTGGGGAGAAGGTGATGGTCATAACGACGTAGGTGATAGTAGGGACACAAATATTATGTGGGTTAGGTCATCATATTGCATCAAAGAAGCATCTTGAGGGATGTTCGGATCTCGAGAACTTACCTAGGTGTACATAAAGAGGATTGATGGTGGAGTGGAGAGTTAAAGAAAAATTGAATACAATAGTGTTGCTTATTTGATGTTATAAGGATATATATAAGAAAAAAATAAATAAAGCAAAGCTAGCAGTTATGATGGCTAAAACAATAATTCTTTAGCACTTATATGATGAAATTAAGTGTAAAGGCATGATTAAGAAACTGTTTAGGCTCATTAAAAACAGAGAGAGGAGGTCTTGTGATATGTACCTAGCAAAGTACATCAAGAATGAGAATGACAATGTGTTGGTAGAAGGGGCACACATTAGAATGACAATGAGAATGACTGAGGTATTTTGTTATATCTTAAATAAAGATGGGGATATGAATATCGTGTCGGGGCATTTAGAGCATTGTGAGATTCCTAGAGCTCGAGTGGAGTTTAAGAGGATATTCAAAATATCAGGATGGAAAAAATGACCAAGAGAGACAAGAATCTTGTGGTTTTCTGGAACGACAAAAGTAAGCAGGTATGAAGTGGCTGACTGGATTGTTTTTTTTTATAGAACGACCCTCGGGGGGTCGGGGTCTTAGAAACACCCCCAAGCCTTATTATTAATAACAAAAAATATGTACACAAAGGGGGACTAGGCCTTGCCTTCAATCCTATGATGGGTCATGTTGACCAACCTACTAAGGTTAGTCAACTCGACCCAATACAATTTGGTCGTATTCTAAAATAAACACTTAGAGAGGACTCCTCTCTAAATACATATTTCTAAAATACACAAAAAAAAATGGGAGACTCTCCCTTTACAAGGAGATATAAAAGCAACAAAAATCTAATCAACAAAACTAGACCTAAACTAGACTAGTTAATGGCAGAACCTCTGCTGTAATGTAGTTCTTTGAGCAAGGAAGAGGTATCTTGAAGACAGGCCTATATTCAAGGTGGTTTCTTAATTCTTTTCACCTTCTTGCGTCTGAAATTTTGTACTCCCAATTTGTCTAGAATATAGCTGCCATTGACTACACGAGGCAACTGATGAACTGTGTAGAAATGTTGGACAATGTCTTGTGTATGACTATGTTTAGACAATATCTCAGTTGTATTATTAGCCTCTCTGTAAATATGGAAACACTTAAAAAAACATTTGTTAGTAAGAATATGCAGGTTCTATATTTACCTATGCATCCGCCAAGGTGGTAAAAACACTTCCAAAATCTACTTAATAAGTAATTCAGAGTTGACTTCTAAGCTAATATTAGTATAACCATGCTATAAACACCAATTTAAACCATAACATGCGGCCTGTACTTCAGCTTGGTTGTTTGCCCCTTCACCTATAGGTATAGCAAATGCATATATGATGACTCCATGTTCATCCCTTAGAATGCCTCCTCCTCCAATTTCCCCCAGATTGTGCAAAGCACTACCATCAGTGTTTAATTTGTAACTATAAAGAGGGGGTGTTTACCATAAAACTACTTTAACTCTTACATCATGTTTACATTTTTCAGTAAAGTCCACCACTTCTGACCATATCACAGGCCAATGAAGGTAAGCAAAAACAGAATTAAGAAGTAAAAGCATATCCTTAAAAATCAAATACTTGACTTCAAGGATACTGGATTTTTTACCACCATATTTAGTTGCATATCGATTCTTCCATAAGTTTTAACAAATGACTATTGGCAGTGTCTAAAGGATGAGCTTATTAGTTTCATTTCTACCTTTAATGCCAAACCAACTCACAAAGAAATTGCCAGTGATGCCTGCTGTACAGTAACCCCCACACTGCTGGATTGTTGAATGCCATATTTAGCATAGTAAGAATGTTAGAGGAATTGAGGTGGAGTATAATAGCTTTGTTGTAAAAGAACAAAAGAGGTTTAGAATTGCAATAACTATATGGATTATCAAGCTATTGAGTCAAACTATGAAAGTCTTGGAAAGAATGGTTGAGGTGAGGATAAAGAATAATGCATTTATCTTTGAGAAGCAATTCATATTCTCATTGGGGAGAATGACTAGAAAAGTCATCCATCAAGTAAGGAGATTCTTAGAGTAGTATAGGGACAAGAAGAGAGACTTAAGGGGTGTGTTTACACATGATGTTCATTTTCCTAGAAAAGTCATATGGTAAAGTCACTAAGGAGGTCCATTTGGAGATGTTAGGATATTAAGGAGTATGATAGAGACAAGATTCAAGCTAGGATAGTGAGAGGTGAATCACTACATTTCCCAATCTTGATAGGTTGCACTAGGGATTAATTCTTAGCCCATTCTTATTTCTCGTGATGATGGATGAATTGACATGACCTATTCGAGGGAAGGTGTGTTGGTATATATTATTCACATATGGCATAATATTAATTAATAGACATGTGGCGTAGTTAAAGATTGGCTAGAAGTTTAGAGAAAGGTCGTACTATCTAATCATGTTAAGCGGGATTAAAATGGAGTACCTAAAATGTAAGTTTAATGTAGTAACACATAAGACATGCAAGTTCAATTCCAAAAAGGACATTTTCAAGTATCTTGGGTCCATAATCCAAGAATATGGGACATTGACAATGATATTTCACATTATATTAGAGTAGGTGAGTGAAATGGAGGCTCGTCTCCAAGGTACTATATGATAAGAATATATCATGAAGGCTTAAAGGTGAGTTGTACAAAGTAGTAACTAGACCAACATTGATGTATGAGAAAGGTATAGTTTTGGTCATTGAGAAATGCATATGCTCAGAAAACGAATGTAGTGGATCTAAATCACGTAGGCATATTCAAATAGATATGGCTAGGAATTAAGCTATACGCGATAAGGTGAGAGTGACATCAATGACAATTAATATGAGGGAAGCAAGTATATAAGTCATACTAATTTAAAATATTTGGAAGGTAAATTAAAAATTTGCAATGACAAAAACATAATGAATTTGAAAAATACGAATAATATCATAAGACGGTAGGAATAAAACATTTTACGATTAAGTAAAAAGTAGCAAGAAGTTTCTAGTGTTTCATGAGAAAAAAATGGATAATGGACGTTGTTGAGTAAACTCCTCAAGGATAAAACTACTCATCACAGTTATAACTAATTCATCAGAATGAAGACAAAAAAGGAGAGATGAATTGGGGAATATTACTTTGTTGATTTTCCTTATGAACATGTGTATTTATACAAGAGAAACACAAAATATCTAGCTAATAACTAACTCACAACTGGCAATGAGTTGTACCCTTCAACTATCACTAACTAACAAAACTAACTAAAAATATGAACAGACCACTAAGCTAACTAACTAACTCTGACTAACTCTTTGTGTAATCAATTCCAACGTGCCGGGTATATTCATTTACCATTTGCTTTGAATCTTTTAATGATCCCATCTAATTTGTGTTTCACTTTGTATACCCATTTGCATCTCATGCCCTTCTTGTCTACTTGGTAAGTCCACTAGATCCAAGTGTGATTTGTATGTAGTGTCTCAAACTCTCGTGTCATAACTAGTTGTCAAAAAGGATTCATAGCAGATTCCTATATGAAAAAGGTTATCCTCATTTTTGATGTTTCTCACACGTACTTGACTCTCAGGTTGGACAAGTTTAGGTGTTATGTGTAAAAGTTTTGAAAAGGCTGCATTGAGGAAGATGTTCATGTGATCTGATTGGTTTGTTGGTTTAGTAATGAGCTTGGGTAAAATATAGTCATGTAAATATGTAGGCAATTTATGTGATCTAGAAGGTCTATCAGGGGCTGCAAATGACTCATTTTTATGGAAATAGAAAGAGATGTTTGGACTAGTCATTGGTAGAGTTGTAGTTTGTGAGTCAGTTGGTTGGTCAGGTAAGGTGTAATATGGAGTGTGACTTGCATTATTTACATTATAGTCAACATGTTGTATAGTTTTTGGTTCAATTTCTACATGAACAGTATCTACGAAAGGCACAGAATGCAAATCAGAAGGGGAAAATGGCACATCAGAGGTAACAACAAAAGGACAAATATTTTCTTTAAAGATCACATCTCTAGAAATGTGTATTTTCTTTGTGACTAGACTGAGGACCTTGCATCCCTTTGATCCAAAAAGGTATCCTATAAAGATATGGGGTGTGGTCCGAGCTTGAAACTTATCTCTTTGCTTTGTAATAGTAGGGTAGCGGAGACACCCAAAGGTTCTCAAGTGATAGCATAATGGTTCGGATTTATACAGTAGTTCATATGGATATTTTCCCTTGATGTGAGAAGTGGGAGTCTATTGATGATGTATGTGGCACATAAAACACATCCCCCCAGTATTTTAGAGGTAGCTTGAATTTTAAAAGAATAGCATTAACAGTTTTCAATAGGTAATAGTGTTTCTTTCTACTACACCATTTTATTGCAGACATGTAAGTTTTTTTCATGGAGTATTCCTTTGATTTTAGAAAGGATGATGTTTTTGTGTTCAGGAACTTAAGTCGATTGTCCGTTCTTATGGACTTAACATTGGTATCAAACTGGTTTTCAACCATGGATATGAATTTTTTGATGATTGTCAAGGTGTTACTTTTATAGGCTAATAAGTGAGTCAATGTGCATCTACTGCAATCATCAACAAAAGTTATGAATTATTTATAGTTGTCATATGTTACTATGTGGTAGGGTCCCCAAAGATCATATGTAAAGTTGAAATATCTTGATTAAAAATTTGGTTTTGTCAGGAAATATTAGTCTCTCTTGTTTTGCCATTGGGCAAATATTACATAAGAAGGGTTGTTCTTGGTGGAAAAGTTTTCAAGGGAAAGATTCAATCTCCCTTTATTTTCACGAAGATAATGCCTTAGTCTATTGTATCACAACATATTCACATTAAAAGCATGAGATATAAGAGAGACAGAAACAGGATACTTGGATTGTATTTCTTGCAACAACATTTTGTACAATAGAATGTGAACAATTATTCAATCTAAAAATGTCATATATGAGTGTTGATGGCATTTGTTTTACAGTTACATGAAAAAGCAAGAAAAAACTTATAAGTGGGTGCCCTAGGACTTGAAATGTGAGTGGAAACTTTTGAAACATAAGAAATAACACATTTGGTACTAGAATTGTGTTGTTGTTCAGACATTTGGCACAAAGAAAGAAAAGTCCATATTTAGCTCCAATCTCCAAAGGCCTCTTTATTAATAGGGCCTACAGAATGCATGAAGTTTTGGTGAAAGATACAACACTACCAGTATGAATTTGGAAAGACAATGAATATATACAAGTGCCGCACTACCCATTTGAATGACCTTCACCTTATAACCATTTGGTAGGGTGATCATAAGGATATGAAAGTTAACATATGTTGGTAAGGTTTTTCATATCAAAAGTCATATGATCAGAAGCTACTGATTCTAGGATCTAAGAGTTAATCTTGTTTTGAAACACATGCATGACAATTTACCAAAAACAACAAAGAAAGTATATAATATCTTTCACGACCCGAGAGTACCTTCTAGTTATAATCGGCGTTTTCGTCCTCGATGAGGTCTTAGACAAGCCATTAGAATTCATCATTGCATAATAGATAGAATAAAAATGGAAAATTTAAAACTTTTCATTTGAAATTCAACTTCCCTTCATATACCGAAAATATAAACTAACTTGTCTCACATTGCAATCTAAACATAAGAGTAAGAGAATTGATACATAGCCCTTAAATCATTTCAAGTCTTATAAAATGAATACAACATAGTCCTTGAAATAGGAGAAGTAGAACAATATCTTTCAATATAAGCAAAATAACTAAAGCTAGAATCATACGGTTTTGTCCTCGGACTTGAGGACTCACTAACTTAGGAATACAATCCAAGCTTCTTGAGAAAAATGTCCTTGAATCACATCAATGGCCCGAACCTACATTTATGAAGAAAATCAAAGAGATATGGATAAGTACAAATCACATGTACTAAGTATGGAAACATATGCAAGTAAAAAATTTGAAAATATGCACAAAGGGACATTTTGTTATAAGCTTGCTAAGTTCACTTTAAAAGTCTTTATGCACCTTCCAAGAATCATATGCAAGTCCATATCACAACAACAAGACATATTCATAATTCAAGAGTAACATCATAATAGATTCATAGTCAACATTTCATATTTAGACTCCATTCCATAAATGCATCTCAAGACCTTACTCATAACCACAATCCAAGTCTACTTGTGCAATGTGTATGTGAAGCCCCAATAAACCAAGTAAACTAACAAAGAGATCATAAACATTGTCTTTTACCTCATCCATCATCATATCAAGTATAGCCAACATCATACATACCAATTTAGACCAAGGTCATGTATATCAAGTGAAACTAATATCATACATATCATATACGCATAAATAACCCACCCTAGAATTCCCCTCAAGGTCCACTTGTGCGGTATAGGTAAAGTCACATACCTTTATCTACACTAAGTAACACCTTTTAAGTAGTCCTAGTTAATGTTCATCTTCTTACTTTCATCCGTTCATTTTAACATTTGGGAAATTTTTCCATAGTCGACATAGACCATGTGAGCTACATGGAATCTGATGTCATCCCCTTACACCGAAAGGAGGTGTCCCACTTGCCAAGGTAAGTCATAAACATTAGTATAGCATCTAGGTGGATCCACTAGCTAAGGTTCCTTTAGGAGCACATAGTTAATGAACTAGGAGGTTGTTACTAAAAACACTTTTTATGCTAATTAGCATTATAGTTTCCACATCATGAGAAAATGAGGTGAACCTATATTCCTTTGTGAAGGAACACCTCTCATTGTCAAGTTCAGTCGGTGCTAAGCTTAATTTCCTTTTTTTGAAGTACCTTTAAGTCTTCCTTAAAATTAATTCATAACATAGGTTTTAAGAGTTTAACCCCTCATATAACATGTTCATAGTTCATAGGTTTTAGGATGAGGAAGCTCTTTCATCACAAACCCAACATCATGTGAGAACATTACTTCACAATATAGTTATAAGATGTACATGGGGATTACCTTCAACCCCTCATAATAGCACACATGTCATCATCTCACAATCATCATATTTCATAGCATGATCATACATTCATAACTTGATCATTCATACTTTAATTAATCAACATTATCAAAGATTAACCAACACCACTACAATATGTTCATGACCTTAAAGATCTTGCCAATGGCCTCCAAGAAAACCCTTTCAAGACTTCATACCAAATCCATGATATTTACCCATCAAATCAATTACCATCATCATACAATAGTCAATTATATAAGAACATATTGAATTACATCACCTCTAATCATTAATTAACATGAGTTAGGGTTAAGAAAAGAGAGACATTCATAGGTCTTTAAGGAATTAGGTCAAAACCTAAACAGTACATAATATAAGGCAATTTATGAAGTAATAACACAATTAACACTAATATAAACATTTAATATATTCATCATCTTCAACAAATTCACCACCAAGATTTATGAAATTGCGGAAGAACATGGGTCAAAGAAACTTGTAAGTGAACAAACCCTAAGTAATGATAATTAACCATAATTTCCATTTTAAAAGAAGACTCATGTATAGAGGAAAACCCTAGATTTTTGGGGGATTATGAAAACATCTTTGAAGAGACCTCTTGGGGAAAGGAATCCCAAGAGTGAAAGACTTCATACCTAAATGAAGACATAGACACGAAAGTGAGTTGAAAAACTTGGAGAATTAATCCTCTTCGTGGAGCTTCAATGGAGGTTTGGGTAGAGAGAGAATTTAGAGAACGGTGAGAGCAATCAGGTTTTCGGTTTGGGAATTTATTTTGGATTGGTAAAATGGGGTAAAAATGAATTAAAATCAATGTATACCCATCTCCTAAAATACCCAAAACACCCCTCACTTAGTTGGACCTTTTAATTAAGTCTAACTTGACTTTTATTTTCAAAATTTTCATCGTCGGAACAAGTCTGCATCGCGGAGGTGTTCCCTGGAGTTTCTAGAAATTAATTTTGGGAAAAATAGGTTTGTGATAACGTCCAAGATACGGACCAACATTTTGGCCTTTCGTGCAGCTTGTCCGCGATGCGGACACACTTCCTCCACTCACTGGACAAGCTGCCCCCGGTAGCTTGTCGGCCAAATGTTTGGGTCCTCCTCAAGGACCCCTAGGGTGATCCTTGGGGGGTCTCACCCATACGTTTTGATCCTAAAAATATTGTTTTACCTATTTAAAGTATTTTTACAAGATTTTCCCATCATATGACACTCCAAGCCTTCACAAGACCTAAGAACACCTACTAGTTCAATTTCACTAGTTTCGAATGTCATGGTCATTTCTTGATGTTTAGGCTCTAATACTTCAAAATCAAATTAATTACATTAGTTTAGGTCTAGAAACATCATTTAAGTCATTATTCATTGTGTGGGGCTCTAGCCTAGGTCATTGGACTTCTGAGGTGTAACAATATCATGTATGCAAAGTTCACATTGTCATTCACAAGATCCATATTTTTGGCTTTATGTTCATGTTTATCCACTTAAAATTGTAGCATATTTACAAATTGCTCATATTGTTCTCTAGTCATGAATCAGGATTTTGTTCATTAGTCATATCCCCATGTCCTTCATCCATTGTTGACATCAAATTAGGTGAGACATCATGTACGTCAGTAATAAGACCTTTACCTTATTGAACCTAATATTCTGATAATTATTTCGATAGTCATTCTAAAAAATTGATAATTGTTGTTTGAGTTTCGATAGTTATTGTAGGAACTTTAGTTGCTTACCTATGGATATCCATTGAGTTTATAGCATTTGTCCTTTGTATGATTTGGCTTCTTGCAATAGTCACACACTACACGAGGCATGTTCCCATTGTAAGGCTTGGGAATAACTGGTTGTAATAGTGTTGTTACCGGTTAAAGAAAAGTTTTGTTTAAGAGGTCTGAAGGTGCTTGCTCTTCCTGAACCATTCACATTTAATAAAGCTGACTTCATGATCACTTTTTCGGACATACTTATATTGAGTGATGTAGAGTCCATGAACAATTGCTTGTTGGGATGAATTTGTCTTTGCTTTTTCGTTCATGTACCAACATTGGAGAAGGTTCATGCTATGTTGCCTCGAACTATAGTATATACCATGTTTAAACCCATAAGAAACTGAATTAATCTCTTATCTTATTCAACTTTAAAAATACTTTCCTTGGCCCCACAACTACAACTGCAACTACACCAAGTCTTAACATGTAGAGTGCTCAGTTTTTCCACAATCTCTTCATTCTATTATATTAGGCTCTGATACCTAATGTGCCTCGAGACAATTCATTATTTTTGTTTGAATATGATATGATTTTGCTCCATTCGTCTAGTCATATCGATCCTCCAATTCTCTCCATAATCAAATGAGTCATTCACATATTCCACTATGTCCGCAATTTCTTTTGCAAGTAAATTTAGAATGCATTGCATGACCATATTATCACACATTTCCCACTGTTGATATTTTGATGTCCATGGATCTGGCTTCTTACACTCCTCGTTAATAAAGCCTAGTTTGTTTTTAGCTAAGAGAGGAGGTACTGAAAACATCTCTTTTCCACAATCTAAATCTCATTTCATCACAATGAACAAGTACTAATAAGGCACCTAAATTATTAGAAAAATGCATGTATAAGGAAGAGCTAACATTGTCTTTATTAACACCATTAGCATTCGAACCGTTAGCAATATTCAATTGTTTATCAATTTCAACCACTATTATAGATTTTGAATTTTGATTTTCTAAAAATAGATTTTAACATAGAAAGACGAAGACCTAGAGATGTTTATACATGATAATCTGATCAATAATAGAAAATCAACCTAATAAATAGTACAACATCACAACTTTAGACTGAAGATCTGGAAACAAAATTGTAGTGAAATTGAAGATCTGGAAACAAAATTGTAGTGAAATTGAAAATGAGAAGAAGCAGAGAAGATAGTACCAATCAAATTGAGCTCACAATTCTGATTTCATGTTGAGAAAACTCCTCAAGAAGAAAAATGGTGGCTTATCTCAACTATAACTAAGACATGATTTATTTTCTAGAGTCTAATCTAATTTACGGTGTAATTATCCATATTTTAAAATATATTTTTAGTGAATAGTGCAATTTTTAGTAATTGCAATTTTTATAATTTGATGAGTCTTATTTTTATCTTTCATTCAATCTTCTTTTTACAATTTTGATCCAATCCAATTGGTTGATGTTATTAATATTAAATTATTTGACTCATAAAAAATTGGGATCATTTAATTGGTGGAATAAGTTATTTCATCACGTATACACTATGGTATCTAAAGTAAACTTACATTTTATTTTTAAAATTATTATACATTATACCTTACACTAAACGACTTTAAAGTGTAAAAATTGCTCAAGAGCAATTAAAAGGACTATTTTGAAACTACACAATACTAAACAATCATTTCTATCATTTTCTTTCAATTTGAAAGTCCAAAATGACAATATAATAGTAGTATGGGTAGTATACAGATCATATATTATTATAAGTGGGAAACTCCTAACATCAAAGTTAGATTACTATTTTGCCCTTAAAATAAAATACAATTTAATTAAATATCTAATTATTACTTAAATAGTATATAGTTATCATTGTTTTAAAAACTTTTTCCATTAAAAGATTACATCAAATTCTTTACTTTATCAATTAATTATGTCCAGAATTGAGAGAAGATAGAAAGTTGGAAAAAATAATTTAATATAGACCGAATTCATTGGAATGTATAAATTAAATAATAATAGTTCTTTGGCAATTAAAACGTTACCAAGAATTACTGAATAAATGTTTGCATTTTGAATAGGCACAATATAGAATAAAAATTGAATATGAAGGGTCAATCCCCACTATTACACAGGAATCAGTTTCGAAATTAAAGTTGAATTTTAAAGGTCATTATCTAATACTATTTAAGACCAACTTATTAAGATGGATGATAATCACATGAGATTGGATGAAAAAAAGGAAATCACATAATTCAACATAGAGAAGAAAAGAGAGTTGAAAGCTGCAAATGAGGGAAACTAAAAAAAAATGTTGGAAGCTGTTAATCAAGAGAAGAAACAAAAGTAGCGGAAAAAAAAGTAGATTAAATACAGTCTTTACGTTAATATGTTTGACGTCAAGAATAAGAAAGTTACTATTTGTTATTTATTCATCAGAATGTGAAAACTTGTTTTGCAATATATATGATCTAACTCCTCAAATTTGCTTTCTTTTTTTCCCCCATTTTTATCAATTCGTATAACTATAGACTTTAAATTTAGTTATCATCGTGAGCCTTTGGGATAGTAAATATGAATTCAAATTTCTCATTCTTCTTCTTTCCTTGGCTTGTGTATTTTAATGTCATGTGTTTTTTAATATTTTGAACTTCCTTTTAAGTGATTTTTTAAAAATTCTTTTCGAATATTATTTGCCCTTAAATTGCAAAAGATTTGTTTAGAAAATATAAATATGACTGAACATTTTTGTCAATACAATATTTTGATGAATTGAGTAATAATATTCTCTTTTCTTCTTTTTGAGTAAAGAATGATAATATTCATCTTAATAGGAAAATTTAACAAACTTCTTGAGAACTTGCAAATCATAAATATACAAAACAGAAGTTTGTATCATAGATGACTTGCTTTATCAATTTTATAATGTGAAAGAGTATTAATTATAGATCAATTCTTTTTTATTATTAAAACTTACTTTTAGTAATTAAAATATATTGATTCCTCTCATATAATAAAAGGTTTATTTTTCATAATACATTAAAAATATCAAATCTAACATAAAATTTTTATGTTATATTTTATGAAGAGATATATCTTATGTCAAACTTGCATACAAAAGAATTTAAACTTTGAACTTAACATTATTTTATGTGTGCTTCACTATGATATATGTACTTATATAAATTAATTTTTAATGTCAATTAGAAGAAAATTATCAAAAAATACCAGCTCCCTCACTATATAAAACCTAGTGTCCCTACTACTGTCAGTCTTTGGCAATTCTTCCTTCTCCCGCTCTTGTACACAGTTCGCACTCAAATCTCTTTCTTCGATTGCGCAAACTTTCAGTCTCTGTAAGTATTTCATGCTAACCATATGTAATTTACGAATCTCGCATATTAAATCTATGTTTTTCTATGTGTTTGCATTTGTTTACAAATTTGTTGTCAATTTTAAGGATTGTTTATGTGTTTCAGGATGATTTTTTTTTTTTTTTGGGGAAAGAGATGGTTCTAAAAGGTTTTAGAATTGCGGGTTTTTTGAATTAGGGTTTTAAAACTTCAGGGAGCGTTGGTGAAACCCGAGGTTGATGGTGCGAAGCTTTGGGTTTGTTTGAGTTTTTGGCAACGTGGGATTCCCGAGGTGTTAGGGTTTGGGATTTTACAGGTTTTAGACATAGGTTTCTTTGTAACGAACTCTCCGAAAGTGTTGCGATATCGGTGTTGGATCCTCCTAAAATGCACCACTTTTGGAGAATCTGACTCACTTGATGGCATTTTTGATAATGCACCCACCCTCTAATCTTCTGGTCTAAATCCAAGAGTAGGTCGCCATTACTCCGTTAGAATTTCGAGTTGTGAAGTGGCATCTTATCTGTATTTGCCTTTGCAGTTGAACCTAAGCCTTGGTGGCTTTCTAAACTTGGTACTAGAGGATGATTTCGACCAAAGAAATGTGGTAGTTTGTTAGAAGGTATTGGGTTTTGTGACTTAGAACTTCAGTATGATTTTTGCTCTCGAGAATGCTAGGCTCATGATTGAGAAATTTCTTGGGTCGGTGATGCATGCGTGATAAAGTTGATTACTGTTATGTTCCAGCTTCTGCACACGTGAAATGCAGGAGGCCTTTCAGAGTTCAATAGTTCATTTAGCCAATTGCTGTAGCTGGATATTTTTCTAATGTCTTTTTGTTTTTCTTCCAGGAAATGGCTGATGAAAATTTTGAGCAGCCTGAGATGGGTAACTTGCATGACACAGAAAACCTGGATAATATGAATAATGTTCAAGACAATGATAATGTGAATGGCAAGGATAACGTGCACGATGCTAATCACGTGCACGATGCTGATCACGTGCACGATGCTGATGATGTGCATAACATGAATAATATTCATGACTCAGAAGCCATTCCTGCTTTGATTAATGCACCTGAGGAGACACATCATTCTGAAGAGGATAAAGTTACTCCAACTGATGCAGTAGCTGGCGAAGAAAAAAAATGGCCGGGCTGGCCAGGGCAAAATGTTTTCAGGATGTTGGTTCCGATTCAGAAGGTTGGTGGTGTTATTGGTCGCAAAGGAGAGTATATTAAGAAGACCTGTGAGGAGACAAAAGCTCGCATCAAGGTTCTCGATGGTCCTCCTGGGACCACTGAAAGAGCTGTGAGTTGCTGATAGATATTGTCATTTTCACTATTTAGGATCTACATAATTATGGATATTTTTTGTATAAATATATGCATTCTAATGATGTGAAATTCTTTCCATGAGATAATCGATGTTGCTGTAGCAGAAAGCTACATGCTCCATTTGTCTGACTGTTTGTGAACTGTCTTTATGGCTTGCACATGTTAATGTAGGCATCCTTGTGTGAGCTCACCCTCCTGCATGTAGGATTATGATTAACTTATCTTTTCAAGTCTTGCGAATTACCAGTCAATTCAGTGGTTTTCATGCAATAGTTTAAGGTTGATCTACAAATATTAATACTACTATTAGTACTGCTTGCTTATGGTGAATTCTGCATTTAGTAAAAATGCTTGCTCATGGGGAATGATTTTAGTTATTGGTTTTTCATGATTTCTACCTTGAGTTTAGATGTTATTGTAAGCCAACTGAAATGGTGTTAGCAACAGTATTGTACTCCCTCCAGACTACTTTGCTCGTCATCCTTACTTAAAATAGATGGTCCAAAATAGTTGTCATTTTAGAAAATAGAGATATAATTGAGTAAATTTTTCCATTTTACCCTTAGGGTGTGTTTGGTATGGAGGAAAATGTTTTCCATGGAAAATATTTTCCTAGAAAATGTTTTCCTGGAAAACAAGTAAATTTTGGACTTATTTTCTCATGTTTGGTTGGTAACTAGAAAAATAT
Organism: Solanum lycopersicum; assembly: GCF_036512215.1. NCBI lineage: Eukaryota > Viridiplantae > Streptophyta > Magnoliopsida > Solanales > Solanaceae > Solanum > Solanum lycopersicum. Next base: position 61,320,124 of record NC_090808.1, read on the forward strand.
TTTCCGGAAATGAGTTTTAGTGTTTAATTTATTAATGAAAAATGTTTTTGAGAGACATCTTTTATTTTTACCAGAGTAAAAAATAATTTATGAAATTGAAATTTTTTTACAACAAAATTATTTTTTTGGGGTGGTGGTGGTGGGGTGGGATGGCGGGTAGTGGATGGGGGCAAGGAGAGGGGGTAGGAGTGAAAAAATAAAAATTTGAAGTTGATAGTATTTTTAAAAAACAAAATTAATTTTTTAGGGGGTTGGGGGTGGGTGGGTGGCTGGTCGGGGGAGGGGGGTAGGAGTTTAAAAATAAAAAATTGAAGTTGAAAATATTTTGAAAAGCAAAATTATTTTTTGGGGAGGGGGTGGGGTTGGAGGGGCTGGCCGGCGGTGGGTGGGGCAGTTAGGGATAGAGTGAAAAATAAAATTTTGAGTTGAAAATATTTTTTTAAAGTTAATGTTTTCCCCAAAAAAGGGGGTAATTTGAAATTGGAGGAGAGTTTTGGAAAATGTTTTCCTTAATTTTTGAAGGGAAGTCATTTTCCTTAATTTTGAGGAAATGAGTTGATTTGGAAAACATTTTCTGAGATTTTGTCCCAAGAAAATTGGAAAACATTTTCCATAAAATGTTTTCCTTCGTACCAAACACACTCTTAGTAATAATTATTTTTGGAAGTAGTAAACATTGACTAATTAGCATAGAAAGCCTAAAACAAGAACACATAAACATACTCCAATATTGTGATTTCTTAGATAAACTCTTTTATTTATTGAAAAGAGAATAAAGAGAGAATATATATTGAGGAGACATCAACATTTTAAATGATTAAAGATAATAAATAAGGACATGATAGTCAAAACATATAGTTACTTAAGGGGTATGTAAACCAAAAATGTAACAAGTGGTCCAGAGGGATTAGTGATTAATCTTACATGCAATCTACGTAAAGGAAAGAAATAAAAGTCAATTAGCAACGTTGATAGTATCAACTATCACAGAAAATAAAGTGAGGGAGAACTGGTAAAAATAAGTGAGATACAAATTGAACAGTAATTATGCTCAACTTCTTTATTTTCATGAGAGAATTTTAAGTGTTATTCAACTAATTTAATAACTACTATGACTAACTTCTTTGAAGTGGGTGAAAAACAAAACTTCAACACAACCAAAATGATTGAGAGTTTCTTTGTCATAGTAACCAACATGAGCGTGTGCAGGTTCTTGCCCATATAAGGAAACATTTCAGTGAAAGTGGTCTATGCTAGAAGAACCAAGATCGGGACTGCAGTCATCAACTTTGAGCTTTACAAGTGTTGTAAAGTTGTTCTGACAATCCATGAGAATTGCCTTGATTCACTATCAGTTCCAAGAAGCATTGCACTATGTCTGGTAACTTCAAAACTTGGTCGGTTGGTATCTTGCCAGAAGGTGTTGCACTGTATAAAAGAGGAAGTTAACAAATGTAACTAACAACTTGCAGGACGTAACTTCCACATGAAAAACATTTTAAAATGCTTAAAATAAATTACTAAATAGAAGATTATATGCTGGGATATAGTTGAGCAAGAAGCTTAGAAAAAGAACTGGGTGGATTTGTCTTTTTTAATTGATGAAGAAAGGCCAGAAATATTGCAACAGCGTTTTTATAGTCTATCAGAAGGATCCAAAATTTGCTTTTATATTTCTGTGGATATGCCTATCTAAATAGTAAACAAATGAGCAACTGGATCCATATTTAACAATATGGTATTAAAAGGTTTAAATAGTTATTTTAATAAGTGGGCATATCCATATGAATTCAGGCTCAATAGTTTTTAAATGTAAATACACTTGTTGCAAAGTGCCCATGTCCTATCAAAATGCTTGATTTTTGTATGAGGCCTATCAATTGCCTGTTGATTTACTAATAAGTTGTAGTTCTAGTACGATCTTACTTCATTAAAGAAGTCCTCTTTAGAAAGTTCACAGCAAGGAATCTCTTATTTTCATTTTTGAAGGGATGGGTGGTTCGGTAGTTTGTTTGAAATGAGCTGGCAATAATTGTAAAATGGGCAAATTGGGCTCTGTATTCTCACTTGATTTTGGCTGTTTTTCCTGGAAGCTTCTATTATTAGCTCTTCTAATTTGCTTATCATACCAGAAGACAACACATGCTGCATTATCTGCGTAATCAACTGTGATATTCATTGAACCCTGAATAAGTGAACATACTGTCAATAGTCATTGGGCTTTGACAAAAGTTGAGTAAGCGCATATTTTCCTTATATCTTGCTGCCCATGGATTGATAGTTCTTTTTTGTCATAGGTGATGATATCTGCGAAAGAAGAGCCAAGCCTGTTAATTCCGCCAGCTATGGATGGTCTTTTGAAGGTTCACAAGCAGATTGTTGATGTAGACTCTGATTCAGCTAATGCTCCATCAGGCGCTGGGAGGTCAGTCACTACAAGACTGCTTGTGGCAGCCTCACAGGCTGGAAACTTGATTGGGAAACAGGGTAGCACTATTAAGTCTATTCAAGATACATCTCAGTGCACCATTCGAGTGGTTGGACAAGGTGCTTCTCTCTTTAACTTAGATATCCTTGTCTCGTGTTGTTTCCTTGAGAATTTAATCCTTCTTGCTACTGCTCTTGAGCATCAAATAAGGGTTTACTGCTCACTCCAGCATTGTTTAAAGTGAAATGCGAAGGGGAAGTGCCATGGTTTGTTGCTCTAAGTGTAAAGTGCTTACTAGAGAAAGGCACAAATGTAAAAAACGACGTGCAATACAAGGAAGATAACTAAATTTCCTATAAAAAAAAACTAATTGTGGACTAAGGAAGTAAGGAACTAGAAAATATGCAGTCTTCCATAAAAGAAATTGGAATGTATAAAGTAAAAAAAGATGTTAGTCAAGTGCGGAAACTATTTCAAATTTTAGTTGAGATGAAACAATATAGTTGTAAGTTTCTAATTCAGATTTAGCAGTTAAGATGAAACAATATTGCTGTAAGTTTCTAATTCAAATTTAGCAGTTGAGCTTTTATACTTCTTAGTTTTCCGTTTACTTGCATGTTTTCACAAGTAGAAGATTATATAATCTCATTAACCAGTGAAGTTACAAATTGTATTTAATGTATTTTTTTCCGTTGGTCCCTCCTCTGAAATGTTGCTTAAGCAAGACAAAGCGCAAATCTGCTCCCACCTAGTCCTAGAGCTTGAGCGCATCTCAAGTGAAGCCTGTAAAAACATTGGTTGAATGAATGAGTTCCCAAATATACATATGCTCTCTTATTGTCAATTTCATATGTTAGTGGAACATGTGGGATTAATACATTTCTTATCCATTTTGATTTTGCTTGTTGTAAATGGCCCAAAGTGGTTAAATGATTTAATCTAAGCCAGTACAATTTGCTAGCTGAAAAGTTATTTAAGGATATATCCTTCTCTATATTTATTTTTCAAGGAAAAGATGTGTTAACTTAAGATAACACAAGGCAGGGGGGTATCTTAGTGAAAAGACCCTTCTTTTCTCATCTAGAAGGTTAGTTTGAGTCATCAAGGAAGCCAAAACTTCCACCCGTGACCATGAGTTTGGTGGTTATAATCACTAAGGGAACTAAAGCTAAGACCCCCCCCCCCCTTCTAACCAAGAGTTTGGTGGTTATAGTCATTAAGGGGAACTAAGTGTAAAAAGCCACAGGTTGGCTCCATGTGAGAGGTTTTGGTGGGGTTTCTATAACAAAAACAAACAGAACTTATGTGTGCTTAATATGGTGTATGATTCTTGTGAATAAGATGTAGGTTTATAGATAGCCCTTTTGGACTTACTTGAAAGGCTTGTTCATGTTGGATTTTTGTGAAGACCATATCGTTAACAACAAACTTTGCTTCTAGGATCCAATTTGCTTTTGGACTTCTTGAGAATCTTCTCAACCCTACCCTTTTCACCTACTTAAAACTTCAAAGGACTTGTTGGATTTCTTTATTAGGGACTTGCTTGAGATTCCTCACCTTTTCTCATCTCTTGAACTGCTATGATCTCGAGCTGTATTTAGATGGGTACATTGGGTCCAAAAAAGGCATGGAGCTAATACTGGCTCAAGTGTATAAACATCAAATTGTATTGGCAAATATTTGCTTTTATATATTACCCTTTTTTATTAACAAAAGTTTACCAGTAATGCTAGTTAATATTGTGTATGTCATTCGTCTTTATGGAAATAAGCAAAAACTAAGATAGTGATAATTCTAGATGTTGAAAATTTAGAAACCTGAATTTGTTGGTCAAAAGATAGGAAAGCAGATAAAGCTGTGGAGGAATAATCAAAGTAAGGTAACTACTCTGAGGTAGAGTAACACATAGTTTCTGGTCCTTTTGGTTAGTTTCCCTTGTCTTGTTTGTATATGATAATTAGGAAAGGACTATTTCGTGAACTTAGTAGAGCTTGTTTATTGTGCAGTTGTGTCGTGTGTGTTATTCTAAGTTCTCCTTTTTTTCCTTCTGGAAATGTTATCATATGTTTGATTCCATCAACTGGATTCCGCAGAGCACCTTCCTCTTTTTGCTCTTCCTGATGATAATGTTGTTGAGATACAAGGAGAGCCTGCCGGGGTGCATAAAGCAGTTGAAATGGTTGCATCACATCTCAGGAAATTTTTAGTTGATCATAGTGTAGTTGGATTTTTTGAGATGCAAGTAAGTCTACTCTCTTGTTTTGTGGGAATTTTACCTTCGTAATAATTTTTTTTTAAAAAAAAATTATGACTTCTCTTGTCTGCTCAGATGCAAATGCCAAATGCTCGATCAAATCAGAACAGGGCTCCAGCTGGACCTACTCAGTCATGGGGCCCTCCTCCATCCAGTTTTCCTGGAAGTGCTGAGGGTGGATTTGGTTTTGGACCCAACACTCAGTACATGCCACCTGCACGACAATTTGATAATTATTTTCCACCGGTAGACATGGCACCGTTGGAAAAAAAGCCTCGTCAGGGCCCCTCTCCTTATAGTAGAGATGCTTCAATGGGAACTTATGGTACAAATGCGCAAACACAACAATCTATGGTTACAAAGGTGTGTTATTTTTCTGCCTTCAATTGGTTGAATGCAACTGCTGACCTAATTTACACATTCTCTGCAAACTTGAGATAATTTGGGGAGTTGGACTCTGATCTTGATTAATGAATCACCCAACAAAGGTGCATGAAGAGGTGGCATATAAGTCATGCGATATACGTTACACCTGATAAGTATCAGGTGGCCTTTTATGGATACTACTGAATAGATCTGGCAAGTTTCCAGCCGTGTCTTGCCTTCTTTTTTAGACCTTCAATTCTTTTTTATATTTTACTCCAATGTTCTGTTATCTGATGCTCCTTTCCTTGATGTATTTTCTTTTTAAGGTCACCCAAAACATGCAGATTCCTCTGTCCTATGCTGATGCTGTTATCGGGACATCTGGTTCAAATATTAGCTATATCCGTCGGGCCAGTGGTGCGTCTATTGCAATTCAAGAAACAAGGGATGTTCCTGGTGAGATGACCGTTGAGATAACTGGATCTGCATCACAGGTGCAAACAGCTCAGCAATTAATTCAGGTAATATACTGATAATTTAATTATTGAACTTCAATTTACCTTATGGAAATCCAACAGAGGTGGTGCTATTTCTGGGTTTCTGGCATAGATATGGGATTCAAATACTCAGCCAATGAGGTTTATTTGGCATGGTTGGAGTAATTAAGTGCTAGCTGTGCTGGGGGAGGGTGTTGCAAAGTTTTTTGTTATACTGGAGTAGAGAAGTAGAGAGGGAGGTGGTGGTACCATGTTGCAGGAGGGATCATTTTAAAAGGTGTGATCACAAGGCTAGATGCTTTACCTACATGAGGGACTGGGTGCAATACCCAAGGCATGGGGCATAAGCCCATCAATTTTTAATCTATAAATAATTATAAACTAATAAAATCAGCATAAATTACCAAAATTGTGAAAATATATAATAATAGATCCAAAAATCGAAAAAGTACCAACAAATGTAGGAAAAAATGATGCATGTTTCCTGTTGATACTTTTGTCCACTTCCAGTATATTGGAGCATACTGACATGAATATATTCAATATAGAAGTGTAAAATGACTGATGTACACATTAAATCTATCCTCTAAAAATCCAAGTATCAAATGGAAAAAATGCTTCTCTTGATCTATGATTCTGTATCTCCAAGCAAAACTATCGCTACCATTTCCAGTAGCCCCATTGTCACCTGTGAATCTGATGTTTATTTTCAACTCCCAAAGAATGAGTTTGCCATATCAGTCTTACAACTGAGATTTCTTAGAAGTGTATTGTGTTCTTACCACCCTCCTTATGGTGCAGAATTCTGTTGCTGATGCTGCCAGCTCAATGCATAACACAGCAGCTGGACCACCTTCCCAAGGTTATAATCCTCATTCTCAAGGTCCTTTATACCCTTCACTATCAGGTGGTCCTGGCCATCCATCTGGTGCTGATTATGGTTCCATGTATGGATCCAGCTATGGCTATTGATGGATATCCCGCTCAAGACAGGTCATGGTTACAATCATGAGATCTGAAGTCATAAGCCATTTAGAAAGTTTTGTTTTCGGTTAGCTGTATCATGAATAGTAGCAGGCAGTGGATGCATTAGGTAGTTAGGTGGAAGTGCTGGTTGGTTTACCTGTAGTTTTTTACTCTCCATTTTGAAACTATTCGTATATCGCACCGAGTAAGTATGATGTTTCACCTCAGTTATACAGCGAACTCATATTAGATGTGTCCATGCTAAGAGATGAAAAAGAATTGCTTTCCTTTTCATGTGCTAGATGCTTTTTTGTTTGAATCATTAATTAGCTATGGATGGCTTCGGCTAATCTTTGGGTGCTTTTCTAAATTTACATCGTGTTATTTTTGTTGTTGTGGTAGCTCTATGTTCGTGCTTTCACATAAGAGATTGCCAAAGTATTGAAATAGGATGGTCCACAATAACAGCCAAAATCCATTTTCTTTCCTCTCCATGCCTGCTTGTATGGCATTGTTTTACCCCAAGCATCAACTTGAAATAGGAAGTCATGTCTTTTGTCAACAAACAGTTGCTTATTGGTGGACGAGGAGATGAAAGAAGGGGAAAATTAGCGGTGGTGATATAACAAACCCTAACAATCTACCCCGTAATCAGGCTTGATTGGCACATAAATAAATTGCAATATGACTAACCAGGGCCTAAGCCAGACTTGATTGACACCAAAATAATAGGGTATTTTACTACCTTCTTAACAATCCATCTTTGTCTCGCTACAGAATTTCAGTGGCGCGTTTCAGTCCCCTGGTCCTAGGAATTGTCTGGTAGAAAGTTTTTATTTTGTTATTTAAGCTTCATAGAAAAAAAATTCAAATTATAATCGATAACCAGAAAAGCGTCACTGAGAACACCAGAATTGTGGCTTGGCCAAGTTTGGGTTCGTCTTTATAAACAACCGTCTAGTCTTTTATCCTTCTTTCCATTTACATTTTTTCCAGCCAAATTGATTTGTTGTGTTTAGTTGGTCACATTTCATATGATCAGTCATTACCATTCTTGCTGCAACTTGGTTGTTTGCATTAGTTCTGCATATATCTGATTGAACTTCAAAAGAAAATGCTTGAAAATTCATATATAAATGTCTGAAGTTTAGTTATATATCTGAGGTTCAATAACACAACTTTTTAATACCATGCCAAACTAGATCCAGTTTTACACAACTTTCCTCCAAGCTATTTGCTCCCACCATGAGACTTTATGGTGGAATAGCAAAAAAAATGGTTTATAGAATATGCATGAGATCCAACATCTTTACTTAAAAGCCAAGACTAATAGACACAAGTGTGACACAAACAACCGTTCAACTTCTAAAGTTTGCTTGCACAAACAATGTCAAACTTCTGGAGTGTATATTTGAAGTTTGAGTCAAAAATAACTAGACTTGCAAAATTTCTATGAGCTTATGCTATCACTTGTACAGGGGTTGCAAAATCGGCTACATGCGCACTTCCCTCTACTTGGTCAATGGGGAGCTAGCTCATCAAAATGAAAGTTAAATTGCAATCTCAACTGGCAGGTATATATAACGGGAAGGGACACACAAAATGAGTGCCCAAGTATTTGTATCATAAATGGTAATATGGACGTGTTGCAAACATGAATTGGTGTCTTCTACTCATCCTAAACTAGAAATGTATGGCTATATGGCTTCCATTGTAAAACAGATTGCCCATGTTTTCTTCTGTATGTTAGATGTAAGAATCAAATTACAAGAAGCAAGGCACAGCTTCTCATGTGTGCACGTAGAAAAAATCAGGAATCACAAGCAACTTGATCATGCAATTTCTCTCAAACACTAACGCTCAATCTATCTGCCAATCCCTCTCGCATGCATGCAAGCAGATCATGAATAGTATCTGGACACCTCTTACTCTATCAACAAAACTGTCGGTTCGACCACCAGCAAGGTAGCAGCCCTAATACAACTGTGCACTTCATAATCCGCAAGCTAGAGCACCTGCAACTCATGCATTTCTTTTTAAGGGGTGAATATGCAACAATCAATCAGAATGATGGTAACAACAACAAAATTTATTTGTCCCAGAAAAACTGCATCGTCTATTTGAAGGAGCCAGTCATCTTTGGCGCAAATTCAAGCTTGGGCAGCACTTCGGATACCACCTTTTGTAGGGAGACACGGTTTACCTGACTATTACCATTTACAACCATTTTTGACAGTAAAGTTACATCTCGGGAGTTCACATTATCATTCAGTACTTCATCCCAAAACTTCTCATCCTCGTTTAAATTTGATTCCTTCAATAGTTCCTGGACCTTCCCCAAACTGGCAACATTTCTACCAGCACCACACCCCGTAGCAGTTGCAGCACCCACTGCATTTGCAAGGGTTAATGTATAACTCAAGGGCAAGTCATGTATGAATCCAAATGCAACAGCAGCCACAAAACTATCTCCACAGCCCACAGTGTCTATTATATTGACCTGTTACAATGAATCAGAGAGGACATTTAAAATCAAATTTATGAAAGATGCACTTTGTTTTAGTGGAAAGAGCGCAACACATGATGTGTAGGTTAGACCTGCATCACAGGTTCCAACCCAGCCTCAAACAAAAACCTGATACATAAGTGGAGACGGACAAAGGGGTGGGCCTATTATCAATCGAGTTTCCAACCGTGACTAGCCTAGTAGATTTCTCAGTTATTAAAAAGAAAAAATATTAGGGAACATTAAGGTTCCTACATTTGCTGGGAATGGAAGTTGGTGATTCTTTTAGAAATCATGAGATATATTAACTTTGCTTCAATTTTCTTAAATATCCCGAAATGTTGCGTGCTCATTGATCATCTGCCCGCCCTTCAATTGGGGTTTTATGAAGAAAGAGAGCCCAACTAGAACATAAATTTCTTTGGGATAAGCTAACTAATGGTGACCCAAAGGTTTATCAGAAATAACCTCTCTACCTAGTAGGGATAAGGTTGGCGTACACATCACCTTCCCCGAACCCCAGGGATTACATTGGGTATGTTGTTGTAAGATAACTAATGGGGATAAAGCAAGTAAACTTCTGTTAATTAGATGAATTGACTACTTCTTTTCTACAAGAACCAATATTCCAGCCAGCTACAGAGTTGATACCTTGAAAGCAGGTGCACACGTTATGCTCGACTTAGTGATTAAAATTGAACCCTTCGGACCCATCTTAACAATCACCCACTTAGTACAAACTCCGTTATTGAGCAAATCCTGGCCCGCTAAAATTGGATCTTTGATACCAGTTAAAGATGCAGCCTGGAGAAGACAAAGTGATTCAGATAAGTAAGTTTCCGGGGAGGGAACACATTCTCAATACACTAAAAGCTATCACTGCAGTAAAACTGTCCACTGATTTACAAGAAAGGGGAACATCATAATTTACACAGTAAAAATTCAGCAAAAGATAACCACTATGCTACATTATGATATAGCAACAAGGGAAAAGCCAACAAATCAGCTCGAATATCGCATCAAGAGGTCAACTTTACAACTACAGCAGACCATAATAGGGATAACGCTACATCCATTGCTTAACCTTATTAACCTAAAAATGTACATGAAAATGGAAAGGGGTAGTGGTACTACAAGGAAATAGTACAGTAGGGGATCTAGAATTTCACAAAGATGGGTACATTGCTACAACAAAAATTTATCCGCACTCGGTATTTATACTAATACTACATGCATTGCTCTAACAAGCAACTAAACAATCCTTTTATGGACTTCCTACGAAAATGATCAAACACACAAAAACAATCAATTTCCCAGATATTAATTTTTTATATTTTTCAAATGTTTATATTATTTTCCATTTATATGTTGTAACAGCATGAAAGAGAATGCCAAAAACCAGTTCTGCATTTGCACCCCCAATTTTGTGTGTTACACACCCCTATCATAAGTATCCTTTAATTTTTCACAGTTAGCACCTTAACCTTTTTATTTCTTACAAAAAAACAATGCTCCACGTGACTGAATATTTGACATGGAAAAGTGGCAAAATCACCATGAATATTTGCAAATGTTGTTGTGCCATAGCAAGCTAGCAGGATGATAAGGAAAATATTTGAAGCTAGAGTCCGTATGGAGCAGGTGCAGGGATCACTCAAGGCTGGAAAAGGTATTATAGGCATATTTTATAAGATGCTATTAGGTGACCAATCCAGAGTGACATGGAAATGACTCATGTTGAGAAATGATACCAGGCCTAATGCTAGATTCACAGTGTTGCTCTAGGTGCAAAAGAAGCTCTTAACCACAGATAGACTTACAGGATAGGGCTTAATGGTAGATACTAAATGAGTACAGTGCATCTGTGCCAGAATCAAAGATGAAATATTTGATCATCTCTCCAGACAATGTGAATCTGCACAATTCTGGAACAGGCCTGATGGTGTTGATTCAGAGACAAGACCATGCTGCTACTGAATGGGACCAACACATTCACAATATCATTACCAGAGATAAAGGCAAGACACAAGCTGCATAAATTTTTAAACTGGTTTATGCTAAATTTGTACATGGTTATGGATAGAAAGGAACTTAAAGAGTTGTTGAGAAGTAAAGTAGAAGCTGGGAGAGAATAGCAAGAGAGATTGCAAAAGTACATAATTTTAGAGCATCTCCTAGTATTCAAGCTGCTGTACATGGATTTAGATTCTAGATTATAGCTCTGTGCTAGGTTGGTTTTTGCTTAAGATAACAGGCTGCTTTTAGCCTAGTTATGGATCTTGTAAATAGTTCACTTGGTGTTTAATACAAAAGGTCAATTACCATATATATATATATATATATATATATCACTGTGTACCAATTTTTCCTCCCTAACCAATTAGAATCCCTCTAAGATGCATGCCTCTTTTGTCTTTGTTACTCCATTTATATCTCCAACAAAGCAATGATAAAAAGTAAAGAAGTCCATGATTTAGGTCTAAATGCATTAAAACTAGCTTTAAACATAGCATTCTTACTGTCAAATGTTCACCCTTGGATAAAAAACTAACACTCCAAATTTTCAAAAATATCAAAAATGGAATCAGATAAATTGTTAAAAGAAAAAAAAAAGGATATGACGCAAAAGAGTTATAGAAAGCTTCAAATACAAAAAACTCCATAGCCTGGAGCAAGTATAACTTTCTTAAAATGACTTATTTATACCATAAATTCCAGCTGCCTCTAAGTTGCACATATTTTGTCAATAAACCAAAACTACAACCAGTATTTCCAGATTCCAGTATATAACAGAACTCTTTAGCTACAAGCGTATAACAGAACTCTTTAGCTACCAGATTCCAATATCACATGTTCAGTGAGATACTTTTTAGCTACCAGAAGAGCTCTTTTAAATGGATTATTTAAACATTAAAGTGCACACAGGGAAACTATTATATTTTTTATCTTCACAAAATTGGGTTATTATCATTTTTTGCCACACATTGAGATGTTAAATAGCAGAAGGCACAAGTGAGACAAATTTTTGCAAGTATGAAACACAAACCTCCTCAGAAGTCAGTAGAAGCACTTCACTCATCGTCAACAACTTTCCAATTGTTCTTTGTTCTTCAGGTCTTCCTGCGATAAGACTCCTACCTCGTGGTCCAGGGTCAAAAAAGATAGATGTCCCAGATTCCACAGCACACTCAAGAGCAGATTCAAGAAGGCTAGGGGAGAGTTCATCAAAGTCATAACCATTGCAAAAGAGGATCTTTGATTTTCTAATAGCCATCTTTACTTCAGTAGATAGTCTGGTCATCCAACTGAAAGCAGGATCTGCACTAAAATCTGCACGACTGGAAAACATTAACGTCTTAAAGGTTAGACTATGATCCTTTTTATACCTTATCTTATAAAAGAAAGACAATGATAACTTTCTACGTGCAACATAAAGTGGGCCAAACAATGATCAAGAAATTATGCACCAAGTGAGAGGGAAAGATCAAAAGGACCTGCAAAAGCCATGTCTCTGCGAAGGGTCCACTAACACCCAGCACAGTAGTGTTCCATTTTCAGAACTTGAAAGATTAAGTGCTTCACTCCGCTCATTCATCCCAACTATACTAATACCTTCATCACTAAGCACATCAATGAGGAACCGTCCATAGATCTCATCACCTACATGACCAACAGAGATGCAACGTAGGCCAAGCCTTGCTGCTGCTATAGCCACATTGCAGTTTCCACCTGCCTCCCAGTACCGCTGAAACAGGGTCAAATAATCAAGATATCACTTAACATACATACAACCATAAGGAAATAATATAAAAGGATGATGCAACAGGGGTGCTAATACCACACATTTTCAGCATCACTGAACTGGTATGTAGATAATACTTCAATATTTCTATATTCCAACTTAACTGAAGCTGTCTAGAAAACATATGTAGGCGTAGAAGTCAAGAGCTGGAGAGCTGGGAATACACTATTACCCCATTACATTTCCAAAATTCTGCTATTGCAACTGAAGATAACATCTTCCAAAGATGATAGCATCCAAGCATTAAACCACATATTTTACTTTGTTAAAATAGTGGGCTTGAACCCAAAATGTGGTAAAAATAGACTTTTATTTTATGATGATTGCTGACAAGTCGGCTTGTGCACACCTGAACTATACGATTGAGTATGTGGTTTTTCCCACCAACATAGATACCAAATAACTCTTTCCACCGATGTGAAGGAATCACCTAATGGCTATTTTTGCCTTCGCCGGAATTTGAACACAAGTTGATTTTGAACTTGAGAATTAATGGTTACCTTCCCAGTTCCCACTTCATTGACCACCAAGAATTGGGAGCAAAATGTGGTGGAGAAACTTAATCAACTACATCATTCATTTAACATGCAAATGAGCTCAACCATATTTGAGCCAAATCTTCTATAGATGCATTTGATGCTCTAATAACTAGTATTTCACGACTTAATAGTGTCATTGTTGATAAAATAATTGGTTGTGAATGCAGTCTGGTTACAAAATATATAGTTTTCTAGACGAAAAATTATGTATCTACAATGACAAAACACTAGGTGATTTCTTCCTATCTGTTCTAGCCTTGGTGAACAGAGTAACTTGGTACCTATTGCTAGTAGGAGGTGACAAGTATCCCGTGGAGTTAATTGAAGTGTGCAGACCGGACACCACGATTATCAGAAAAGATAAAATAATTATGCATTCACAAAGTACAAAAATAACCATCAAAAAAGACTGACTACTTATTCAACTCTCCAAAATCTATATGGTCAAATGTGTTCGGTAGATGGCCTTATGTAGAATCATTTGTGCTTCAGAACTTCATTGAGTTGTCACAGTACTCCTTCCATCCCAATTCATTTTTCTTTTCTTGTTTTTTTCTCTAGGGTTTTAAGGACTTTCTACTATTACACTCTTTTTCTTTCAAGACATCCAAGATATCAACATTTCTAACATAAATCCATCTAAAACTTTTATGTATATTTTATCTATCAAATTAAAATTTTCAACTATTACTTCAGTATTTTCTTCAACTATCACTACTATAATATGTACAACTCACATTAACATCAACCATTCGTAGCCAAGTATTTTTTGAGCTTTTGGGGTAATTAGGACTACAAATAGCTTAATTGTACACTGTATTAACTGCGTATAAATGAAACCAAAGGAACACTTGGTTTCTGCACTAGCATCCAATAAATTTGCAAAAACCAGAAAACTATATTCTGTATAAACAGAAACCAACAAATAACGGTAACAAGAAAAAACAAAATATTCTATAATCAATCTGTAGTTCAATAAAAACAGACGAACCGTATCAGGCGGGGATTTGGACAACTGTTCCAGATAAGCCTTTCGTTGTTCTAAAGGCTTAGGAGGTAACTCCGGTACATTGAGAACAATATCGACACAGAGATTCCCAAGCGTAGCAATATCAACATCTTTGACAGCAGCGGCGATACTTGTGGAGCCATTGTTGACAGAATTAATGCTTGGGCGGAGTTTAGGAAATGGAATTTCAACGCCTCTGCAATTAAGAATGGAATAACGAAGCTTGTTTCTGAGTGGGCGAATTACAAAACTAGGGTTTTGGAAGATTCCTGGATTGAGAGAGAACAAGCCACTGGATGAAGGTTTGAAGGATATGGCGGCGTGAGTATGCATTCAGAAAATTCTCAGTCCCTCCCTGCTTAAAGGGAAGGCAAGCCAAATCAATGGAGGATTGGATAATGGATTTTAATCTTTTATTTATTTATTCAAAGAAGAAGGCAAAAACGTAGATATTGTTGGGTTATCCCGAAGTGGAAGGGGGCTGGTGGTCAATTTATAAGTGTGAGGGAAAGTCTCTAACTTTGAGCTAGCTTTTGGATTGAGAATGCTCAACACCATCCAACATTGGTATCAAAGCCCAGGTTATCAACAAGTCTTAGCCCACCGGGAAAAACTGGGTTGTCGTTCTCTCCAGCCCAAGGCCCGATGTGAAAGGGAAATTGTTGGGTTATCCCACAACGGAAGTGGAAGGGGCTGGTGGTCAATTTATAAGTGTGAGGGAAAGCAGTATCGCTATTACACATCTAAAATTAGTGGGACGTTTTCAATTTTGATTATAATTTTTGAAGGCTATTTTACGTGATACTTAATTCACGTTTAATAAAGAAAAATATATTTTTTCGGAGAGGTTCTCGAATATCTTACAAATTCTTCAGTATTCACGTTGTTTTCCTATTTCTTCAAATATTGTTTGTGGTTGATTTATTTTTCATCACTTTTGTTGCAAATAATTACTTAGTTTATACATGAATTATTTAGTCCACATTTCTTCTTGACTCTTTGTGTGTGGTCTAGGTCGAAATAGTCCAAGTTAGAGGGTAGATTCGAGATCAAGAGAGCTCCAGTTCATTGTCTCACAATAGGTGATATCCATTCTTTTTTCTGTGCTCATCTTTTCTAATTAGATATCAAGTTTTTTTCTTTAATTTACATATCTATAATTGATATCACTTAGTTGAGTTAGTCGTTATAATTATGAGTGATGTTACAAAAAAAAAATTGTTCCTTTGAGACTTGAAGCTATTTTTTAACATGTTTTAGATTTTATGAATTCAATTATGATTTTACTTTTATTACGGTAAATAAATTTTATTATTATTTCTAGTTGATCATTCATTTGTATGATCATTATATGATAAGGAATATGTGCAGCTTGTTTATTTCCTGAATAGAAAATTGTCCAAAAAAGATTACTGTTTCTTGTTTAGTATGAAAGTTCCTTTTTAGGCAGATTTAGTGCTTCCTCTTTTTTTAAAAAAAAAAATGTTAAAAAAAAGAATATTGGTAGTTATAGGCTTTGTTTGAAATTTGTCTTTAGATACAAATTTAAGTTTTTTCGCCTCTTTGTTGGTCAAGATGTGTTCATAAGTTCCCTTTATTTTAGTTTGGATAATGGTAAGTATAACGCCTTGAGTATCTTGTTTATTTTATCTATACTTTAATAAATGGTGTTAATAAGTTCCCTTTGTGCATGTGTTGCATATTTTAATTATTCACTCGTACTTTGTATCCTTCAAATGGATACATTTATACAAAATATTACAAAGTTAGTTACTAACTAACTATCCACTTGTCATTTACTAACTGCTTAATAACTAACTTATAACTATTTTGATATATACAGTTTTCACCATTCCTTCTGCAATTTTTTCCTAACAAAATGACAGTCAATCTCGATGAGTTTTATTCTTTCATGATACATGGGATTGGTTGCTATTTGTAATGCAGCTTTTATATCACAATATAAATCAATTTCAATTATATCTCCCTCCACCTGCAACTCTTTCAACAAACCTTTTAACCAAGACAATTCAGTTTGAGTCATGCACTTGTATTCTGCCTCAGAACTTCTAGAGATAGTGTTTTGTTTCTTATCCGTCCAAGAGATGAGGGATGTTCCAAATTTGATACAAAAACCAGAGATAGACCTTCTAGACAAAAGGCATGAGGCCCAATCAGAGTTACAATATGCTTTGTTTCTCATCCCATTTACTAGACATTAAGAGACCATGTCCAGGCTGACTCTTGATATACTTCACCACATGTAAAGAAGCCTCATAATGAGATCTTTTTGGGGCATGCATAAACTGACTTAAGGACTGAACAACATATGATGTATCAGGTCTTGTGATAGTAAGATACAAGAGTTTACCCACTAATCTCTGGTAGATGCTCCTGCCTTCCAAAGGAACATCCTCAAATTTTATATAGAGCTTTTGTTCATATTCGCTATTGATTAGTTTTAGATTTTGCTCCATTGGTGTCCACTGAGGTTTTGAATCATTCAAACCAGTCTCTAAGATCCTTTCTAGAGCATACTTTCTTTGTGACAAGAGAATTTCCTCACTTGATCTGGCAAGTTCAATTACCAAAAGCGGAATCACCTGGGAGACCCATATACTTGGCTCGGATTGTCAACTAGTCCCTTCTACTCATGACTTTGCCAATTGAACACTTAAACTCAATGAAATACAATATTTTAAACCTCTCTAACCGTTGACCGATCCTATGTGACAACTTAATAGTTGAGGTGGAACAAATGTGTAATCTCACGCGTTAAGGGACCGTAAACAAAAAAAATTGAGACTAAAAATTAATTAAAAGAAAAGAAAAATTGAATAAAAAGACAAATCTTTTTCTCCCCATTTTCTTTTCTTTTCTACCCAACATCATTGTCATTCTTCCCCTCACCTAGTCCCCGTTTTTCTTTCTTGCTGCCTTTCCCCATTTTTATTATCTTTTATATGTTTGCAAAAAGTATTTCAGAAATCCTTTTCTAGAAATAATTGCTTCAGTCTTTGTGAGATAAAATATAGAAAGAGAAGCTATTGGGGAATAGGGAGGGGTAATTTACAGGCGGCTAGGTGATAGAGATCTGATTATTTTGAAGAGTAAAGTATAATTATAATATGTTTTTTTGTAAATTAAGTGGAACTATTTATATAATAGAACATATTAAGATATTTTTGTGTGGTTCATTAGCGTTAATGGAGGAAACAGATTCCAATGGTCCAAGTTGGATGAAGACCTTGGTAAAAAACGAAAAATTATGAAGGATGAAAACTCGGAGAAAAATGATATTTTTTAGTTATTTAAGGTAGTAAGAACTAGTAAGAAATAAGGATGTAAAATGACAATGGTGCCTTTGGTGAAAAGAAATGGAGGGAGATGGTTAATGATAAATTTAGTGTGAGGAAGAAATGGAGTGATAAAGAAATATAATGAAAATTTTAAATAAGTAAAAAATAAGTGAAAAGAAAAAAAAATTCTTAAATAAAGTAAAATAAGTGACGTGTCACTAAAAGTCTGATGTGGATCATGACATGTCAATTTCATTGTGTGTTTGAAATGCATGTGAAGTCAAAAGGGTTTAAAAGATTGTTTTTCATTGAGTTTAACTGTTCAGTTGGCAATATCGTGACTAAAAGGGTTCAAATGACTATTTGAGCTAAGTATAAGATCTCCTGAATCATTCGCCAAAAAATATCTCAATTCTCCTAGATCCTTCATCTTGAAGTTTTTATGCAAATCAGGTTTTTCTCTATTGTTTTCCTACAAGTCAGATTTACCTAAACAAGAATCAAAACTTGCTTGTTATTAGTTATTTTTGTGAATAAAGAATAATCATGCTTGCTCTGTGTGAATCCAGAACTTGTTAGAGCTTGCGTTAACTTCATATTCCATGTCTAGAAACTTGTTTTAAATCATATAGAAATTTAAGTAGCCTTCATACCTTGGACTCCCCTTGGATACTAAAACCATGTGGCAAAGACATGTAAACCTCTTCAGAAAAATCACCATTAAGGAAGGCATTGTGGACATCAATTTGGAAGATAAGTCAATGTCTAAGAGAAACCAAGGCAATCACAGTCCTAGGTGTGGTCATTTTTGCTATTTGAGAAAAAGTATCATGAGAGTCAATACCTTCCTGCTGAGTATACCCTTTAGCGACCTACCTAACTTTAAATCTCTCTACAGTCTCATCAGCATGATACTTTACCTTAAAAACATATTTAAAACCAATAGGAACCTTCCCAGATGACAAATCTACCACCTCCCAAGTATGATTATGATCTCGGCCTCAAGCTCAAGCTTCATAGCTTGAATCCATCTGGGATCCTTAATAGCTTGGGCATAAGAAGTGGGCTATGAAGAAAAAAAGACAAGGAAGGCAAGGAATGGACAAGAAAGATGAGAATATGAGAGGTGTGATTGAATAAGATAAAGAGAATAAGAACCAGCAGAAGCAGAAGAACTAGTAAAGGGCAAAGAAGGATGGTCATAATCAGTGAGCTATATAGGAGGCTTAGCAGGTCTATTGGACTTTCTTAAAGGAACATGAGGTGTACTATCATGAGAAGAAATAACAGGTGATCAGGGAGGATCTGTAGAGTTTGGTGTACAATCAAGATGTTCATTAGAAAAATGGAGTGAAGGAATATGTGGAGAATCTGGTGCAGTAGGAGTAAAAGAGACTTTAGATTTACAGACAGGAAGAAACTATGATTTTGGATAAGAAAAAGAAAATATATTCTTATGAAATGTAACATCTCTACTGATCATAAATCTTTATGCAGCAATAGCATATACCCTACAACCTTTCTGAGCTACAGAGTACCTCATGAAAACTCCTGGAACAACTTTGGAAAAAAATTGTCATGAAAAACAGGAACAAAAGCATAACAAAGACAACAAATGATTCTTAAATGAGACAAAATATGTGGTGTAGCATGAAAATCTCATAAGGGGAAATCCCATGTAGAACAGTGTTAGTAAAGCCTGTTGATAATATAAGTAGTTGTCAGTACACAATCACTCCAAAACTTGATAGGTATACTAGCCTGAAACCTAATAGCCCTTGCTACTTTTGGGAGATGTCTATTTCCTCTCCACAATTCCATTTTGTTATGTGGTGTAGGAACACAACTACTTTGGTGAATAATCCTCTTAGATTTATAGAAATTAATGAACAAAGTGTAAAAAAAACTCAATACCATTATCTAATCTCAAAATTTTGACTGTGGTAGAAAATTGATTTTCAACAAGATGAAATGAAATATTTAAGTACCACAAACACATCATTTTAAAGCCTTAGTAAAAAAGTCCAAGTCGTTCTTGAAAAATCATCAATAAGGGTGTATACTTGAATTCATTATATGTAGAAACTATGTATGCTCCCCAAATGTCAGCATGAACAAGACCAAACACAGATGTAATTTTTGAATAAGTAATAGGAAAAGGCAACCTAGTCTGCCTGGCTAATGGACAAACAAGACAGTGACAATGGACAAGACCACCTAGTGGGGTGCCTGGGGAGGGGGTAATTTCTTTTTAAAAAAAAAAACAGATTTTGAAAAATGGGTTGAAATCATTTTACTCAAATCATATTTGACCAAATTCATATTTTTTATATTCTATTTGGATGAATTGTAATTCAAACCATTTTTGCTCAATCCATATTCAATCCATTCAAATTTGATCTGATCCAACCATTTGCCACCTCTAAGTAAGAGTTAAAAATATGAAGAATTTAAATTAAAGTCAGTTCTCGAAATTTTGAGTATTTGGCACATGTTTTTTTTTTTTATAAATTTAGTTTATTACTTTTCTTTCAACATCAAGATTTATAAATACATTTATATCTAATAAATACCATTGACTAATATAAGCTTATGTTTATTCATTAATTTTTCAAGTTTAAAAATATTTTCTTAATTAGCTACCTGATTTTTTAAAAATATATTTAATTTTTTAATTTTTGATAAATTAACTTAAGTTTGATCGATGATATTTTTTTAACGAATCTGAAATGGTATTTAATTCCTTCCCTTTAGGATAATTAGAACTCTTACCTAGAATTACTTTTAAGTAAATTCGCCATCAATTCAAGTTTAATTTTAGTACTACTTAGTTTATAATTTAGGTATCCTAATTTCCCTTTAAAATAATTAGATAGCAACTCCTTAAGTTAATTATTTGAGAATGATCAATATGTTATACACTATTTGATGTGAGTTAAAATGAGATATAATACTTAAAATTCTCCGTTCCCCAAATAAGTCTTTTTAAAATCTGTATTAGTACTTAGTTCATAGTTCATGAACTAAATATTTCATGTCTAATAGTAAATACTGGGATGCATAATGTGAAGCAATACTTAAAAAAGGGATGTATCTTTCAGAAATGTATTTGTTCTATATAGATATTACCAGGAGAACAAATTATATGGATTAACTAACTAATATAGTGCAAATTGTAATACAAGATAAGGTTATTTTTTCTTTAATTAGAAATTGGGTTTGAATTTAAGTATGAATTTTTTTGATAAGGAGCATTTTCCTTCAAATGAGTCCTTACATAACATCAGCGGAGTACTCCAAAGTTTCACGAGGATGTTTAAGAATCATAAACGAGCACATTTTTTTTTGGATGAATGAATGTACTAATTTTAAAATTTAACTACGTAATATACATTAAAAAAACTAAAAAATGTAATATACATGAAAAAATTGAATGAGTGCACTATAAATTTTAAATATACATGAAAAAAGAGGCTTGAAATTGTTGCTAGCGAGATTTAAACTCACAAACGCTTAAAGGTTTGGCTCTTTAAAGGCACCTTAAATCACTAGACAACAACACCTTGTTATGCTAAGGGTATCCAAAATACGTTATTTAATCACTTTCTATATTATTTTACTTGTATATATGATATAATTTTTCGATGAAGGATATTCCCTGAATTATTAGTTTTTTTTTTTGAATTGTATGTGCTGTGAGTTTTCCTTGTATTATTAGCTGTCTATTCACCACTAACATGCCTAATCTTCGCTCTAACTGTGATCCCTTCATCTTTATTTTGAGATTTTGAGTTTGAGTTTTGAATATAAAAAAAAGTTATTTAAAATTTAATTTCCTTTTATATATATTTTACGTAATACAAAATTTAATTTTAATTAGATTTCAATATAAATATTAAATACCACAATGAAAAATAAAAAAAAACATGTCGAACCTAGAGATGAAGTAATCAAATCAACTCATTATTTTATATATATATTCTTCAACGAAATGCTTGAAAATGCAAAATGCTTGCACGTATCGAAAACCAGCGGCATTTAGTACACAGTTTAATAATTGTACTCCAAGGAGATGTCCAAAGTGTACCTCCAACGTGATCAAGTGCAAGTATTCGATACAATCTTCATTTTAATGCATCTTATTTATAATTTAATTTAAATAAAAAAAAAATTCAATATATATCTCTTTTTTAGTTTTATTTTTTTGAAGAGCAACTTTTATTTCTTTAAATTAGGTAAAAGTGAAACGTTTAATCATAGCCAAATATTTTACAAACTTTTATCGTCTATATTCAGAAAAAAAAAATTGATTAGAACTCCGATCAAAAAGTGAAAATATGCAGTTTCAGCCACAATTTTTATTCAATAATGGTATTTAATACAATTTTTAATATTTTACTAGACTTTTCTAATGTTTTTGATTAAAATATTTTTATAATTCCGACTAATCCAATCGTAATAGGTTATTAAATATTTTGTGAATATAAAAAAATACCAAGTATTTTTGAGAACTTAAAAATTTAAACTTACATAAATACATTGAAAAACTATTTTAAACCTACCAAAATTAAAAGACCATGTGATTATCTTTGTTACTACATTATTGTCTCTTCACTGAGTTGTTGAAGGTATAAATGTTACAAGTAATACACCAATAATTAAAAAAATCAATTAGATTAGTCGTCATCAATATTAATCTTTTAAAATTATAGAAAATATTAGTCAAGACAGCTTTATTGCAAACCACAAAAGGGAAAAAGAAAACAAATGGACTAAAATTAATTAAACAGGAAAATAAAATAATTAGAAGTTGTGAGTTTTGTGAGTTTTTTTTTTTTTAAAAATTATTATTTATTTTAAAGAAAAAGAATTGCATAATTTCATGGATAGAGAAGTCATCGAAGCATTGTGTCTTGTTTTATGCAGACAAGTAGGAATCTGAATTTCTGTTGGTTCCAACGGTCAGTCATCCTTTGGAACCAAAAGGAATTCTTTGTAAAGTTTTTATTTTCCGAATAATTAATAATAACGACGATGATGGTGGTGATTTTTATGTATTAATCTTGAAAAAATTGCATCTTTCGATTTCATCAAAAGGTATGATCTTGAAATTTCATTGTTGAGATTAATGTCAATTTTGATTTTATGGGGTTTTATGTTTTCGTTTGTTCTTTCATGGGGTCGATTTTTTTATTTGTTTTTTTTTACATTTGTGGGGTATTATTGATTTTGTTTTATGGTTTATTTTGGGTTTGCAGGGTGTATTGTTAAATTGTTGATATTGATTAGAAGATTCGATCCCAATTAGTTGCAATTGCTTGTTGTTTTGGTGATTGATTGACAAGTTTGGTTAACTGGAAACGTAATGTGATTTGGGGAGACTGAAATTTTATTGTGTGGGGCAATGGCTGCCGGAGGGATTTCATCTCCGGGGGGATTTATGACAGTCTTGTCTTATGCGGTATGTGAATGGTTTTTGATGTTTATGTTGTTTATAGATGCTGCATTGGCGCAATTCATTGCTAAATTTGCGAGTTACTATGAGTTGCAAACACCGTGTATGTTGTGTTCGAGGTTTAATCATATACTTGGTGATAAGAAAAGTGGATGTTATGGGAGTCATCTTTGTAGAAACCATAAAGAGGATGTATCATTTCAAGTGTTTTGTCATATTCATGGTAATCTTGCTGATGTTCGTGCTATGTGTGAAGAATGTCTTGTATCGTTTGCTACTGAGAACATACTTATTAAAGAGTCAGATAACTTGATGATTGATAAATTGGGGAATAAGAGTTTTATACCTACTTCTCCTGGCCCATGGAACTGTTCTTGTTGTCAGAAGACGTGGAGGGCTCGATCAAGTGCTCAAAGATTGCTACAGCTAACTTCAGTTGGTTTTGGAGCTTCTAAGGCTAATGTCAAACCTCCTCTACCACGCGCACCAGGTCGTAGCCGTTTCAGTCGACGTGATAGCTTTAAGAAGATCAGGGATAAAATTTCTGGGCCAGAGTCACCTAGGACAAGGGCTTCTGCCCTTGACCCTTTATCACATGTAGGATATACAGAGTTGAAGATTACTTCAGATTCTGAGTCAGAAATCCAGATGTCTGATGATGAGGATGGATGTTCAGCTACTCGTGGTAAAAATGATTCTAGATCGGAAGATAATGTTCCACATGACAAAGGTATAACGCAGAAATTAGAAACTGATCAGCCTCGCCAATCTTCTGAATCCAAGCCTTATCATCTGGATCAACCAAGACAGCTGACTGTCAACTCGGGCAAAACTGTGAGTTTTCAGGCATCTGATGATTTTGTAGGGCATGGCTTAGCAGAACTTGACTGGGAAAGTCTTTCTCCTAAGACCGGTGCTTCTGTATTGCCAGAATTTATTTCATCATATAATGTTGCCCATGCATCCAACCCTTTAGAAGATCATCACATGTCACGAGAGAGTTTAACGTCCAATGTTTTTCTCCCTCGTATCTCAGACCTCTCTGCGCTTTCGGAGCTCATATCAGTGACCAAGACACCTTCTTTATCCACTATTAATATCCATCAGACAGGTAAGCTGATCTTTTTCTTTGACTGATGGTCTTATACACTTGTTTGTTCTGTATATGCAAATTATATTTTCCTGAGTTATTCCAAGAAAAGCAGTTGAATTCCCTTTTTTCATTTGCTTTGTCTTTATAAAATGATTTTGTAGATTTGACGGAAGCCAATGATGAAGGAAGCAACTTAACTGAGAAGAATAATGCAAAAGCTCCAGTTCATTTAGATGAAGGTGCTCCACCTATATCAAACCAAAAAAATCAAGCTGATCTATCTGTTGTGAGTAATGGAGGGATAAAAGTATCAGATAGGCTCGAAGAACCAAGTGCAATTACTGATTCTGCAAATGCTGGAGAGGGTATGAAGTCGATTCCACAACTTTCTACTGCTGTGACGGATAAATCGAAAACTACAAGTCTTAGGAATCATGATAGGCTTGGAGAACCAAGTGAAATTAGTGATTCTGTAAATGCTGGAGAAGCTATGAAGTCGCTTCCACAACTTTCTACTTCTGTGATGGATGAATCACAAACTCCAAGTCTTCAGAATCATGATAGGCTTGAAGAACCAAAAGCAACTAGTGATTCTGCAAATGCTGGAGAAGGTATGAAGTCGCTTCCTCAACTTTCTACTTCTGTGACGGATGAATCACAAACTACAAGTCTTAGGAATCATGATAGGCTTGGAGAAGCAAAAGCTATTAGTGATTCTGCAAATGCTGGAGAAGGTATGAAGTCGCTTCCACAGCTTTCTACTTCTGTGACGGATGAATCGCAAACTACAAGTCTTAGGAATCATGATAAGCTTGGAGAAGAAAAAGCAATTAGTGATTCTGCAAATGCTGGAGAAGGTATGAAGTCGCTTCCACAACTTTCTACTTCTGTGACGGATGAATCGCAAACTACAAATATTAGGAATCATGATAAGCTTGGAGAAGCAAAAGCAATTAGTGATTCTGCAAATGCTGGAGAAGGTATGAAGTCGCTTCCACAACTTTCTACTTCTGTGACGGATGAATCGCAAACTACAAGTCTTAGGAATCATGATAAGCTTGGAGAAGCAAAGGCAATTAGTGATTCTGCAAATGCTGGAGAAGGTATGAAGTCGCTTACACAACGTTCTACTTCTGTGACGGATGAATCGCAAACTACATGTCTTGGGAATCATGATAAGCTTGGAGAAGCAAAAGTAATTAGTGATTCTGCAAATGCTGGAGAAGGTATGAAGTCGCTTCCACAACGCTCTACTTCTGTGACGGATGAATCGCAAACTACAAGTCTTAGGAATCATGATAGGCTTGGAGAACCAAGTGCAATTAGTGCTTCTGTAAATGCTGGAGAAGGTATGAAGTCACTTCCTCAACTTTCTGCTTCTGTGATGGATGAATCGCAAACTGCAAGTCTGAGGAATCATGATCATGGTGATGACCAGCAAAGAAGTGATGCTTCTAGCTCTGACGGGGTACATGTGGTTCAAACATCTACCATCAAGGGGAGAGATGATTCTGGTAATGAATCAGCAGATGGATTCAGCGTCAGTGATATTGAGGACGAGAGTATTGTTGATAGGTTGAAACGACAGATTGAACATGATCAGAGATACATAAATTCTCTATACAAGGAACTGGAGGAAGAAAGGAGTGCATCAGCCATTGCCACTAATCAGGCAATGGCCATGATCACTAGGTTGCAAGAGGAGAAGGCGTCACTTCATATGGAGGCCTTGCAGTATTTAAGAATGATGGAAGAGCAAGCCGAGTATGATATGGAGGCACTAGAAAGGGCTAATGATCAACTTGCTGAAAGGGAGAAAGAGTTGCAAGATATGGAAGAAGAGTTATTAGAATATAGAAATAATATTCCAGATGAGTTATCAGCAGAAGATCCACAAAAGGAAAACAAAAACCTGAAAGAAGAAAATGTAATAAATGAGAATCATAGTAAAGAACATGTCGAAAACAAGCTCAATGGCAGTTCAGATTCGAAAACTATTAAAGTATCCAAAATCTGTGATAAACCTAGACAGTTTAATGATTCAATATGTAACTTTGAGGATGAAAAGCTAAGTATTTCAAAACATCTGGAGAACTTGGAGAAAAAACTTTCTCAAATTTCTGGCAGAAAGGCCTCAGATAATGTTCCTTGTAACGGATGTTCAGAAAGGATAAAGAAAGATGTTGATAATCAAGTTAAGAAACAAAGTAATGATGCGGGAAGTATTTATTCCCAACAGGAGGAGGAGATTTCTTCATCAACGCGCAATGATTTTTCTAAATCAAATGGCGGTCCCATTGACAAGCCTGCTGCTTTAGACGTGGAAAATGCTTTTGTTAGTGAAAAGAAAAACCATGTAGACAATAATAATAGTAAGCTTTCCTCTCTTGGAGGTGAAGTTGATGGGGCTTCTATAGGAAATGAAATATCAGAGCTTAGTGGGAGGTTACAAGCACTTGAGGATGACTATAAATTCCTCATGCATGCCTTTAACTCGCTCCAGAATGGACATGAAGGGATACAGCTTATTCAGGAAATAACTCATCAGCTGCAAGAGATACGGAAAGTTGAGTTTGACAAGAGATGACTATCTCTAAACTTTGAAATGACAAGGTAAGCTTTTATTTAAATGACCAACATTCTAGTAATCCTGATCTTGATGTGCAAACATTCTTTTCTACATTTATTATCAAATATTATGCTGAGGGATAAGGAATTAGTAATAATATTTTCATTAATGACAAGCGAGATTCTTATAAGATTGTAAGACTCATTAAGCTTGAAATCAAATACTATATTTGTTACTCAAAAAACTCATAGTAATGCAGAGTAGGCTGAACAATATTGCTTAGATAACAAGGAAGGAAAGCAGTTCCTTTTTT